>NW_028318520.1:90000-248214 GCF_062004578.1 Staurois parvus
AGATGCTTCCAACGGTCACCCAAAAGTGACATCTCCAAATGTAGTAGATGGATATCTGTGAACGTTGTATGCTGGAGAATGGACCTTTCAGTACTGACGTATCCCAGCAATCAGGTTCCAAGTGACCATTTGGAAACCCGGGCACTGTCCGAGGGCCCGGGGTCAGTAGGGGGCCCCATGAGATGCCCCTGATACCTTTTTCATAGGCTTTTTTGAGTTTGGGCAAGGACACAGGGGCCCCATGATCCCCTATTGCCTGGGGGCCCCAAGAGTTGTCAGTCCACCCCTGCCAGCAACAGTATCATGTTTGTTAGAAGAGCTCCACCTTTCATTATTACAAGCCCCTCCTTGAGCCCCTGCTAAGTGACTTTGGGCTGAGATGTCATCAGTCTGCTGCAGGCAGAAGGAAGAATGTCCTCAGTCTCCTCTCCTCCCAGTAATTAGATTGTAACTGTGTAACAAGGTGAGAGCCCCAAGGTCCTCTTCACAATATTGCGCTGCAGGAACCTTCTCGTTTTTGTATATTCATTTTTGACACTCAGATTATTACTTCGATTGACAATTCGGTTTGAATATGACCCTGTGGAGGAGATATGGTATTGATATCAGATTGATATGGAGATCTTCTTATGTTCTTTCTAGCCCTGATAAAGGGGGGCAGCTCTTGGACTCTCGAAATGCGTTGGCTACTGTTCGTACTCCTTTTAATGGAACAAAGTTGTATCTGGACCTGTGGTCTGGCGCTTCAACTTCGATTCTCCTCCCTCCCATTGATCAGAGTGCAACATTGTAACTTTGTAGGAAGACACTGTGTAGCAAGGTGAGAGCCCCAACTTCGATTCTCCTCCCTCCCATTGATCGGACTGCAACATTGTAACTTTGTAGAAAGACACTGTGTAGCAAGGTGAGAGCCCCAACTTTGATTCTCCTCCCTCCCATTGATCGGACTGCAACATTGTAACTTTGTAGAAAGACACTGTGTAGCAAGGTGAGAGCCCCAACTTCGATAATCCTCCCTCCCATTGATCGGACTGCAACATTGTAGGAAGTCACTGTGTAGCAAGGTGAGAGGCCCAACTTCGATTCTCCTCCCTCCCATTGATCGGACTGCAACATTGTAACTTTGTAGGCAGTCACTGTGTAGCAAGGTGAGAGCCCCAACTTCGATTCTCCTCCCTCCCATTGATCAGACTGCAACATTGTAACTTTATAGACAGTCACTATGTAGCAAGGTGAGAGCCCCAACTTCGATTCTCCTCCCTCCCATTGATCGGACTGCAACATTGTAACTTTGTAGGCAGTCACTATGTAGCAAGGTGAGAGCCCCAACTTCGATTCTCCTCCCTCCCATTGATCGGACTGCAACATTGTAACTTTGTAGGCAGTCACTGTGTAACAAGGTGAGAGCCCCAAGGTCCTCTTCACAATATTGCGCTGCAGGAACCTTCTCATTTTTGTATATTAATTTTTGACACTCAGATTATTACTTCAATTGACAGTTTGGTTTTAATTATGACCCTGTGGAGGAGATATTGTATTGATGTCAGACTGATATGGAGATCTTCTTATGTTCTTTCTAGCCCTGATGAAGGGGGGCACCTCTTGGACTCTCGAAACACGTTGGCTACTGTTCGTACTCCTTTTAATGGAACAAAGTTGTATCTGGACCTGTGGGAAAGAGTCCTTGAATGGACTGTAGTGCATTTTTCCAAAAACATTAACAAACGCATTGGTGTGAATGGAGCCTAAAGAGTGGGTCGGGGACGAGGCAGTGGCACCCTTCCTGTGGGGGGAATTATCGCAAGAACATGGAGAGATCCTTTGGCAGGTTACACATTTCCTATCACTATGTGTACAACCTTGGATGAACACCCAGACGATGGCTGTGTCCGCTCTAAACCCGGGTTTACACTGACGCGGTGCGGAATTTGCAGCGTTTTCTCCCCCGCATCAGAATCGCACCCCATTCATGCGAACTGCTGCAGGTGCGTATGTTACCAACACCCTGAAATCGGTACGCAAAACGCGGTGCGAAGTGCAGAACACCCACGTGGTCCAATTCTAGTGCGGACCAAAAAAAAAGGGTCCAGCGCCTGTTTGGTGCGACTGCAGCGCAGTTTGAGCCATACAAAATATACGGCTCTGATCAAACCACACAGAATTCGCATGTGACTTGCGGTGTGGAGTGCGAGGTGGTTCCTGTGCGAATCCCATGCAATATGCCGCACTGCAAAAGTGTGAACCCGGGCTAAGGCTGGCCATACATTATACAATTTTCTCGAGATTTTTGGTTTAGATTTACCAAAAGCCATATAATAGGAGGTCAAACCTAGACAACGCTTTCAATTGTATCCAATCAGGTGGGCCCTTGCACTACACAGTTAAAGGTCAATCTAAAGGAAATTGGACAGAAAATTTTATAGTGTATGGCCAATCTTAGGCTGGCCATACATTATACAATTTTCTTGAGATTTTTGCTTTAGATTTACCAAAAACCATATAATAGGAGGTCAGACCCAAACAATACTTTCAGTTGTATCCAATCAGGCAGGCCCTTGAACTACACAATTGAAGGTAAATCCAAAGGAAATTTGGCAGAAAGTGGACAGAAAATTGTATAGTGTATGGCCAGCCTTAAGGTGGGAACAGGAGCGGACTGACAACTCATGGGGCCCCTGGGCAATAGGGAATCATGGGGCCCCTGTGTCCTTGCCCAAACTCAAAAAAGCCTATGAAAAAGGTACCAGGGGCATCTCATGGGGCCCCCTACTGACCCCGGGCCCTCGGGCAGTGCCCGAGTTTCCAAATGGTCAGTCCGCCCCTGGATGGGAATGCACAATTTGAATATCAACCGATCGGTCATCCGACGACCGAGAGGCGTTCGTTCGTTGGTCGAAATCGTGACCCACGTTAACCAATCTAAAAAAATCGTTCGTCGGGCAATACGTAGTGTTGACGTCTTCTGTACAAGTGGAAGTGATGCGGTGTGCGTGTGACCTTGTAGCCACGCCCTTTCCGGACAGAACAATCGATATACACAACCATGACCAGCAATTTTATTTATTTATTTATTTATCGAGTTTATATAGCGCCAAAGGGTTTGCTCAGCGCTGTACAATAGAGGGGGGGGGGGGGGACAATACATGAAACAGTACAGTAACATCAAACAGTACACAAGGGGTTAGAGGGCCCTACTCTTTCGAACTTACAATCTAGGAGGGAGGGGGTAGAGGCACAGGAGGAAACGGCTGTGGGGGATGGAGTGGTAGGAGGAGGGAAGGGCAGCGGCTGTTAGGTGAGGGTGGGGTAGGCTTCCCTGAAGAGATGGGTTTTCAGTTAGCGCCTGAAGGTGAGGAGGGAAGGTGACAGTCTGATGGATTGGGGTAGTGAGTTCCAGAGGATGGGGGAGGACCTGGAGAAGTCTTGTAGTCGTGCGTGGGAGGAGGAGACCAGGGAGCAAGATAGAAGGAGGTCCTGTGAAGAGCGAAGGGTACGGGTAGGGTGGTACCTGGGAATCAGGTCGGTGAGGTAGTCAGGGGCAGTGTTGTGATGGCCTTATAGGTCAGAGTGAGCAGTTTGAATTTAATGCGTTGGGCAATGGGGAGCCAGTGGAGGGAGAGGCAGAGGGGGGTGGCAGAGGTGGAGCGGCTGGTGAGGTGGATGAGTCTGGCCGCTGAGTTCAGGATGGTCTGAAGCGGGGAGAGCCGGTGAGGAGGGAGTTGCAGTAGTCAAGGCGTGAGATAATCAGGGAGTGTACGAGTAGTTTAGTGGTGTCTGGGGTAAGGAAGGAGCGTATCTTGGAGAGCAATGAGTTTATTACATGACCTATATGCATAAATAGTGATACATAAAATATAATCTGCAGAATTCTGGTTTCAATGAAATTGGACAGAGAATTGTATAGTGTATGGCCAGCCCAGGGGCGGACTGACAACTCATGGGGCCCCCAAGCAATAGGGGATCATGGGGCCCCTGTGTCCTTTCCCAAATTCAAAAAAGCCTATGAAAAAGGTACCAGGGGCATCTTATGGGGCCCCCTACTGACCCCGGGCCCTCGGCAGTGCCCGAGTTTCCAAATGGTCAGTCCGCCCCTGGGCCAGCCTAATACATGGTTCGAATTCCGAACGATTTTCATACAAAAATTAGACCTAAGAATAATCAGCTGATTTTCGCTCTGTTAGTGGGGCAATGGCACCGTCCGATTTTCGTGGTTCCTCCCCATTTCATATATCGGGCATGCTGGAAAATTTGTGAAAAACGACCAATTTTTTTAAATCATTGGTGGCACCATCGGATTACAGAACGAACAACTTTTCGATTTTCAGATGAAAAATCGTTGGGAATTCGCACCATGTATGGCCAGCCTTAGCACTCGTGGCCCTTCTGTGATGTCAATCCATTCTCTCTCGTTTGTTCGGTAAGCTGCTGAACCTCGTTACAAGTTAATTAGATTTTCACAATCGGTTCGCTTTCATAATGACATGGCAGAGATACATTGCACTGTACATTCCCAATACCCTGAAGACGGATGGTCCAATACACTCCATAAATCTCTAGTCTGGGAGGCGACCCGTGAGTACCCGCCGTGCTAATGGATGGGTAATGGATGGGTAATGGATGGGCGGACAGCCTGATGGGCCACATTGATTGTCCACGGCGGGGGAGGGGTGCGGTGCGACCGATGGACTGGTTAGGTGAAAAGGGTCCGCCGGTCTCCACCTTCCAGAGTATCTCAGCGATCGACCTGTAATTAATCATCCTGTCTCTCCCCTAATCATTCACTGAGTGTCTTAATCAGTCAGCCTCACCCGGGGTCGAACCTTCTGACCGTTATCTTCGTGTTATCGATTCATCTTGCTTCCCACACACAGTATAGAGATGATTGGAAATACTAGAATATTCCATGACAGGGGGGCAAGACTTTCCTCTGATTCTGCTTTAGAGCAAACCTGCCATCGGGCTTTGGACATTCGAGTATATACTTCGCATACTTCTAACCTGCAGTCAATGAGCTTCAGAAGAATTTCTCACTGACCTCTGCAGCTGCAAGCACTGTGGAGTAATTTATCCTCATTTAAGTCATTCTCTGTGTAGCTCAGTTCACCCTGCTACCCCTTCCCACCATTGGACTCAACAGATCGGCTCCCCCTGCTCACCCTTCCAGAAATGATTTAGCAGCTAGGCCCATCCTGCTCCCCCTATCAGCAGTGAATTATTAGCTCAGCTTCCCAGCTAGGTCTCAGCAGGTCAGATCATCCTGCTCCCCCCTCCCAGCAATGACTCAGAAACTCAGCTCCCCCTCCCAGCAGTGACTCAGAAACTCAGCTCCCCCTCCCAGCAGTGACTCAGAAACTCAGCTCCCCCTCCCAGCAGTGATCAGAAGCTCAGCTCCGCCTCCCAGCAGTGACTCAGAAACTCAGCTCCCCTTCCCAGCAATGACTCAGAAACTCAGCTCCCCCTCCCAGCAGTGATCAGAAGCTCAGCTCTACCTCCCAGCAGTGACTCAGAAACTCAGCTCCCCTTCCCAGCAGTGACTCAGAAGCTCAGCTCCCCCTTCCATCAGTGACTCAGAAGCTCAGCTCCTCCTCCCAGCAGTGACTCAGAAGCTCAGCTCCCCCTTCCATCAGTGACTCAGAAGCTCAGCTCCCCCTCTCAGCAGTGACTCAGAAGCTCAGCTCCCCCTTCCATCAGTGACTCAGAAGCTCAGCTCCCCCTCCCAGCAGTGACTCAGAAGCTCAGCTCCCCCTCCCAGCAGTGATCAGAAGCTCAGCTCCGCCTCCCAACAATGACTCAGAAGCTCAGCTCCCCCTCCCAGCAGTGACTCAGAAGCTCAGCTTCCCCTCACAGCAGTGACTCAGAAGCTAAGCTCCCCCTCCCAGCAGTGACTCAGAAGCTCAGCTCCCCCTACCAGCAGTGACTCAGAAGCTCAGCTCCCCCTCCTAGCAGTGACTCAGGTCAGCTCTCCCTCCCAGCAGTGACTCAGAAGCTCAGTTCCCCCTCCCAGCAGTGATCAGAAGCTCAGCTCCGCCTCCCAGCAATGACTCAGAAACTCAGCTCCCCCTCCTAGCCGTGACTCAGAAGCTCAGCTCCCCCTCCAAGCAGAAGCAAAGCAGTTCCACTTTTCCTGTTTTAATCAAAGCAGTGGTGAAAATAGCTTAGCTCCGTCTCCCAGAAGCTTTGCAGTAACAAGTCAGCAGCTCAGAAACGGAATGGACGAAAAATGGATGTAAAATGGATGTAAATGGATGTAAACGGACATTAACAGATGTAAAATGGATGTAAACGGACAAAAACAGATGAAAAATGTCTGTAAATGGATGTAAACGAACAAAAACAGATGAAAATGGATGTAAACTGATGTAAGCTGATGAAAACTGATGTATACTGATCTGTTTTTTCTTAGAAAATACATGGCAGAACTGATGACAACAATGGAATGTCTGTGTGAAAGGGGCCCTATTTTTCCTTCATTTAAAAAACCAGAATGGATGAAAATGGATGTAAACGGATAAAAAATTGGTGTAAATGGATGTAAACAGACAAAAATGGAGGTAAATGGACAAAAAAAGGATGTAAATGGACAAAAAAAGGATTTAAACAGACAAAAATGGATGTAAATGGACAAAAAAGGATGTAAATGGATGTAAACGGACAAAAATGGATGTAAATGGACAAAAATAGATGTAAATTGATGTAAATGGAGGTAAACCGACAAAAAACAGATGCCCGTGTAAAGGGGTCAAAGAAAAACCCTATTTTTTTTGCATTAAAAAAACTGGAATGGATGAAAAATGGATGTAAACAGATGAAAAATAGGTGTAAATAGACAAAAATGGATGTAAATGGACAAAAAAGGATGTAAACAGACAAAAATGGCCGTAAATGGACAAAAATGGATGTAAAGGGATGTAAACAGACAAAAATGGATGTAAATGGAGGTAAACGGACAAAAATGGATATAAATGGACAAAAATGGATGGAAACGAACAAAAATAGATGTAAATTGATGTAAATGGAGGTAAACGGACAAAAAACAGATGCCCGTATAAAGGGGTCAAAGAAAACCCTATTTTTCTTCCATTAAAAAAACTGGAATGGATGAACAATAGATGTAAACGGATGAAAAATAGGCGCATATAGATGTAAACGGACAAAAATGGAGGTAAATGGACAAAAATGAATATAAATGGACAAAAAAGGATGTAAACAGACAAAAAAGGATATAAATGAATGTAAATGGATGGAAACGGACAAAAATAGATGTAAATTGATGTAAATGGAGGTAAACGGACAAAAAACAGGTGCCCGTGTAAAGGGGTCAAAGAAAACCCTATTTTTCTTCCATTAAAAAAATGGAATGGATGAAAAATGGATGTAAATGGATGAAAATTAGGCGTAAATGGACAAAAATGGATGTAAATTTATGTAAACAGACAAAAATGGATGTAAATAGACAAAAAAAGGATGTAAATGGATGTAAACAGACAAAAATGGATGTAAATGGACACAAAAAGGATGTAAATGGATGTAAACAGACAAAAATGGATGTAAATGGACAAAAATGGATGTAAATAGATGTAAACAGACAAAAATGGATGTAAATGGATGTAAACGGACATAAATGGATGTAAATGGACAAAAATGGATATAAATGGACAAAAATGGATGGAAATGGATGTAAACGGACAAAAACAGGTGCTCGTGTAAAGGGGTCAAAGAAAAAACTATTTTTCTTCCATTAATAAAAACCGGTATGGATAAAAAATGGATGTAAACGGATGAACAATAGGCGTAAATGGATGTAAATGGACAAAAATGAATGTAAATGGACAAAAATGGATGTAAATGGACAAAATGGACAAAAATGGAGGTAAATGGATAAAAATGGATGTAAACGGACAAAATGGAGGTAAACAGACAAAAATGGATGTAAATGGACAAAAATGGATGTAAACGGACAAAAATGGATGTAAACGGACAAAATGGAGGTAAATGGACAAAAATGGATGTAAATGGATGTAAACTGACAAAAATGGATATAAACGGATGTAAACTGACAAAAATGAATGTAAATGGATGTAAATGGACAAAAATGGATGTAAACGGACAAAAAATGATGTAAATGGATGTAAATGGACAAAAATGGATGTAAACGGACAAAAATGGATGTAAATGGACAAAAAGGGATGTAAATGGACAAAAATGGATGAAAATGGATGAAAATGGCCGTAAATGGAAGTAAACAGACAAAAATGGATGTAAATGGAGGCAAACAGACAAAAAACATGAAAAACTGATGTATACTGATCCGTTTTTTTCTTGGAAAAAACATGGCTGAACTGATGACAACGGATCGCCCAAGTAAAGGACCCTAATAGGACGAATCTTACAAACTGGTGAAGAAAAGGAAGCGATCTTAGTGGAAGTGAAATGAACAAACTTTAAAAACAAGCAAACAGAAAGGCAATAACTAAACCCCCCCCGTACGGGCCTCGTGCGTTCCGGCGATAAGACTTGTTGCCGTTAATTGGCGTTGCGTTAGAAAATGCGTCTCAGATTCTTGGCCCGGCGCACCCTCCGCTCTCCTGAATATTGATCCGATCTGGCACCTCTCACAAGGATTTCTCTTCATAATTAAATGCAGGATCAGAAGCATTGAAATGCGGATGCCCTCCTCCCCCCCCCTCCCCTCGGCGTTCGGCGGTCTGAAAACACGGGAGAGCGGCGGAGTTTGCGATAATCACATCTGGAAGATGCGGCTCCTGCCTCACTGACCCCGTAGTGCCCAGCGGCTGGCGAGGGTCTTATTATCCTCCATAACGAGGACTATTTCATCACATTCGAGTCGCATAAGTGCCCCGCGCAGCCGGAGCTCATCCAGAGTGGGGGATTCTGGGTAGGGGAGCTCGCCTTTGCCGCTCGGATGGAATGGTGGAAGGTCGTCGCTGTGAAATATGTTGACACTTTATGAATAAATGATAATAATAATACATTCATTTATGCCGCTGATTTCGCCGCGGTCTGAGCAGGCAGTGGCCCGGGAAAACATCGCTCTATTGATCGGAGAGGGAAAGTCTCGGCTTCAATATGCCGCAAAAACGCATTTTACGGGGGGAGGAGAAATGCGATATTTATGGGGCGCTATGGGAAATAAAGCAAAATGGAATTTAGCTTAGGAAATAACGTGCAATATCACCAATCGGGGGCGCCGTGGTAGTGAGCAATGATGAGCAGCGATGTGATTGGCTAGAATCTGATAAGCTCTAAGGTCACGCCAATCCGACTTTGAAATCGCATGATGTCATTCCGACTGGAGGTGCGACTTGCAAGACATCTAGCCCAGAAGTAGCGCATTCACTGCTTTAGAAATCGGCGCGGCTCCGACCAAGTCGGAATCGCACCAATATGACCGCTTTAGCCCTGGTTCACACCGCCGCGATTTCCAGTGCGAATTGGAAATTCAAATCGTACCTGAAATCAGATGTGAATGCGAGTGTCTTAACATGTGCGATTTTCGTTGCGATTTGCAGTGCAATTTCCATTCTATAATATGTATGTGAAATCGCAGCAAAACTACAGAAAAAGTAATGCAAGAACTACTTTAGAAATCGCGCTGCAGCAAATCACACGTTAGTCTCCGGTCGCGCCACTGCGATTTTGCAGCGCGATTTCACATACAGACTACAATCGAAATCGCAATGGAAAGTGCAAGAAATCGTTGGGAAATCTTCACAAGTTGCAAACAAATCTTCAGAAAACGCAGTGAAATCGCAAACAAAACGCGGGATTTTAAATCACATTCAGTGCGAACCAAGCCTTAATTGCAGACAATAGGGTGCGACTTGCCATGCGATTTTCAACTTGCATGGCAAGTCGCACCCGGTGTAACCAGGGCGTAAGTCTCCAGTCACACCTCTGCGATTTAAAATCGTGCGGTTCCTGTGCGATTTCTGAAAACTTTATTGCAGCTTGTGAAGATTTTCAACGATTGCAATTTGCAGTGCGATTTCCATTCTGTTCTCTGTATGTGAAATCGCAACAAAACTGCAAAAAAAAGTAATGCAAGAACTACTTTAGAAATTGTGCCGCAGCAAATCGCACGTTAGTCTCCAGTCACACCGCTGTGATTTAAAATTGGGCACTTCGTGTGCAATTTCAGTGCAATTTCTGAACTTTATTGCAGCTTGTGAAGATTTTCAACAATTTCTTGCAATTTGCAGTGCGATTTCCATTCTATAATATGTATGTGAAATCGCAGCAAAACTACAGAAAAAGTAATGCAAGAACTACTTTATAAATCGTGCTGCAGCAAATCGCACGTTACACCGATGCGATTTTGCAGGACGATTTCACATACAGACTACAATAGAAATCGCAATGGAAAACTCAAGAAATCTTTGGAAAATCAAAAAGTTGCAAACAAATATTCAGAAAACGCAGTGAAATCGCAAACAAAATGCGGGATTTTAAATCACATTCAGTGCGAACCAAGCCTTAATTGCAGACAATAGGGTGCGACTTGCCATGCGATTTGCAACTCGCATGGCAAGTCGCATCCGGCGTGATCAGGGTGTAAGTCTCCAGTTAAAATTGTATAGTTCCTGTGCGATTTCTGAAGACTTTATTGCAGCTTGTGATGATTTTCAACGATTTCTTGCAATTTGCAGTGCGATTTCCATTCTGTTCTATGTACGTGAAATCGCAACAAAACTGCAGAAAAAGTAACACAAGAACTAGGGCAGATGTATAGGCAGGTGCAGTTAGCTAGTCTGCCACTAGGCGGCTCTGCGCCAGAATAGTGCCTGGTTAATGCAGACAGTGTCATCAGGTGTTAGGCCCCTTTTAGTTAGACTCCTCCTGCAGTGATGTCATAGGTGACCAGTTATAAACCTGGTTGGGAGGAGCCCTAGAGCACTTGGGACATGGGAGCCAAGCGCCCCACACTAGCACAGATGTGACCAACACATGGAGGCCCTGGACACGAGGCCAGGGAGGAGTAGTCCTGCACCCAGGAGAGATGGCTGTGGTCTTTATGTCCCTGAAGGATGTGGTGGCTGGGGTGGATTGCAAAAGATCTTTTAGGCCGGGCCAAACGTTCCCTGAGTGAGGTTATTCCCCCTGGAGGGTACCTAGAGAGGTGTACCTATGGAGGAGGTGGCTGCAGAGATCTCATTCTTGTGAGTACTAATGACCCCGGGTGGAAGGAGAGACTGTTAAAGTGCTGCATATGCTTTCACATGTGACTGATGCAGACCGTCCAGACTGATTAACTACACTGCTCAAAAAAAAAAAATGACAATAAGGACAAATCTCCTGCTGGATCTCTATACTGATATGGAATGAGTAATGTGTGAGGAACTTAAGGACGCCCCATCGTTTGATGGAAATTAAAATGATCGACCTACAGAGGACTTAATTCAAAGACATCCCGAAAAACAAAGTGAAAAAATGATGCAGTAGGTGAGTCCATTTTGCTGAAATGTTATATATATATATATATATGTGTAACTTCAGGTTTCAAACAAATGCAGTTGCAAACATATGCACAAGCTGTCCTCTAATGCAATGGTAGCAAACATACTATTGTATGTTGGGCAAATGTCAGTTGGCAGTTAGTTTGTTCTACAGCAATTCTGTAACAAGGTCACCAATTCTGCATCCAAGGTCAACAACAGCTTGCTTTTTTGACATATCTTACCTATGGCATGTATGATACCATAGTGCAGGGATGGGCAACTGTGGCCCTCCAGCTGTTGTAGAACTACGAGTCCCATGAGGCATTGCATAACTGACAGTTACAAGCATGACTCCCAAAGGCAGAGGCATGATGGGGCTTGTAGTTCACCAACAGCTGTAGGGCCACAGTTGCCCACCCCTGCCATAGTGCCATCCAGCAGCTGAATTGGGAAATGTCTCACCCATAGGAAATTAATGTAAAGGAAATAATGAGAAAGGATACACTCATGTGAGATTGTATATCTAAACTTTCCAAATAAAAGGCCAGCAGCATAAGCTGCAAGCAGGACTCCGTAACGACATATTAACAAGAAAGGTCTGAGCCAGAAGAAACTCCACCTGCATCCAAAGTCAACAATATATATATACATATAAAAATGCAGCGCTGTAAAGTGATCAAATCATGCAAATCAACACAATAATAGTCCTGAAAAGGTGCTCATGAATTCCCAGTGCCAATGGAAAGAATGCAAACTAACCAGAAGCGCATTTAAAATACGCATGTGTGTAAGAAATCCTGGAGATTCCCCTCTCTCCCTCTGGTCAGAAAATGGATATGTGCTGAAATGGATGACGATAACGCCCTCTTGTGGGAAAACGAAATCCTGCAGGTCAGGAAGCTCCCAGGACAGGATATTCCTCTTCAATGGAACCAGGGCTGGGATTGAAATCACTCTTTGGCCTCTTAAAATTAAAGGTGGCCACCGGGCCTCCACATGGCACCGGCGGCATAGTGTCAACGACGTCCACAGGCTCCTCCTAATGCGTTTCGTGCGCACGCACTTCTTCTGAGGTAAAGCAAGGTCCTACAAGAGGGCGTTATCGTCATGCATTTCAGCACATATCCATTTTCTGACCAGAGGGAGAGAGGGGAATCTCCAGGATTTCTTACACACATGCGTATTTTAAATGCGCTTCTGGTTAGTTTGCATTCTTTCCATTGGCACTGGGAATTAATGAGCACCTTTTCAGGACTATTATTGTGTTGATTTGCATGGTTTGATCATTTTACAGCGCTGCATTTTTATATGTATATGTTTTATTGAGGATTTTTATATGCGTTTATCCTGGATGTTCAGCTGCTGTTTCTTTGAGATCGCTCACTGTGTGTCTTTTACCTATACAAAGTCAACAATAGCTTGACCTTTTTGTAATATCTGACCTATGACATTTATGATACAATAGTGCCATCTAGCAGCTGAATTGGGAAATGTTTCACCCCTAGAAAATTAAAGTAGTGAGAAAGTGTACACCCATGTGGTGTTGTTTACCTAAACTTTCCAAATAAAAGGCCAGCAGCATAAGCTGCCAGCCGGACTCCATAATGACATATTAACAAGAAAGGTCTGAGCCAGAAGAAACTCCACCTGCATCCAAGGTCAACAATTGCTTGATTTTTTTCTATATCTGACCTATGACATTTATGATACAATAGTGCCATCTAGCAACTGAATTTGGGAAATGTTTCACCCATAGAAAATTAATTTAAAGGAAGTAGTGAGAAAGTGTACATCCATGTGGTGTTGTTTACCTAAACTTTCCAAATAAAAGGCCAGCAGCATTAGCTGCCAGCAGGACTCCGTAATGACATACTAACAAGAAAGGTCTGAGCCAGAAGACACTCCACCTGCATCCAAGGTCAACAATTGCTTGATTTATTTTTCTATATCTGACCTATGACATTTATGATACAACAGTGCCATCCATCAATTGAATTGGGAAATGTCTCACCCATAGGAAATTAATGTAAAGGAAATAATGAGAAAGGATACACTCACGTGAGATTGTATATCTAAACTTTCCAAATAAAAGGCCAGTAGCATAAGCTGCAAGCAGGACTCCGTAATGACATATTAACAAGAAAGGTCTGAGCCAGAAGAAACTCTACCTGCATCCAAGGTCAACAATTGCTTGACCTTTTTGTAATATCTGACCTATGACATTTATGATATAATAGTGCCATCTAGCAGCTGAATTGGGAAATGTTTCACCCATAGAAAATTAATGTAAAGGAAGTAGTGAGAAAGTGTACACCCACGTGGTGTTGTTTACCTAAACTTTCCAAATAAAAGGCCAGCAGCATAAGCTGCCAGCCGGACTCCATAATGACATATTAACAAGAAAGGTCTGAGCCAGAAGACACTCCACCTGCATCCAAGGTCAACAATTGCTTGATTTTTTTCTATATCTGACCTATGACATTTATGATACAACAGTGCCATCCATCAATTGAATTGGGAAATGTCTCACCCATAGGAAATTAATGTAAAGGAAGTAGTGAGAAAGTGTACACCCATGTGGTGTTGTTTACCTAAACTTTCCAAAGATTTTTTTCTATATCTGACCTATGACATTTATGATACAACAGTGCCATCCATCAATTGAATTGGGAAATGTCTCACCCATAGGAAATTAATGTAAAGGAAGTAGTGAGAAAGTGTACACCCATGTGGTGTTGTTTACCTAAACTTTCCAAATAAAAGGCCAGCAGCCTAAGCTGCCAGCCGGACTCCATAGTGACATATTAACAAGGAAGGTCTGTTCCAGAATAAACTGCACCTGAGGATGATGCTATTTCCTGCAGTCTCTAGTAGTGTTGGGCTTTATGTTCAAGTTGAATGTAAGTTTGACTCAAACATTGAGCGTTTGTGTGTTCGCTGAACGGTAAGGGCGTTCGGCGGGCTGCTTGACAGCGAACCGAACAAGGGGGGGTGTTCGGCCCATTACTAGCCTGTAGTAGAGTAGAGCCTGGGGTCCTGGCTGCCTACAGAGATCATGAAGCTGTTATAACCTGAGCTAAGTAACTTATTAGTGTCTTCCTATTATATACAGACCATCATTCATGGTTATTTGTTAGGACGTAGGTAGCATGTGCTGTATGTATATACAGTGGCGTCCCGAGGCAGGTGCGGGGAGTGCGGCCCGCACCGGGTGACACCGACCGCACGGGGTGACACCGGACCCGCTCCACGAAAAGGTAAGTTGTAAAGCAAGCCGACAATCCCCGCAGGAAGGATCCGATCCATCCTGCGGGGATCATCAGCTTTCTTTACAACTTACCTTTTCTTGGAGCGGGTCCGGTGTCACCCCATGCGGTTGGTGTCACCCCGTATATTTTATTTATTTATTTCAGGTACTTATAGCGCCATCAATTTACGCAGCGCTTTACATATATATATTGTACATTCACAACCCTCAAGGGGCGTACAATCTAAGGTCCCTAACTCACATTCATACATACACATACTAGGGACAATTTAGACAGGATCCAATTAACCTACAAGCATGTCTTTGGAGTGTGGGAGGAAACCAGAGTACCCGGAGGAAACCCACGCAGGCACAGGAAGAACATGCAAACTCCAGGCTGGAGGTGCCATGGCTGGGATTTGAATCAACGACCCCAGTGCTGCCAGCGGAAGTGCTAACCATTTAGCCACTATGCTGCCCAATATAGTTTGCATGCCGACGATCCCCGCAGGATGGATGGGATCTGCGGATTAGGGAGCATAATGGATCAGACTCCGATCCATTATGCTCAATCCGTAGATCCGAACCATCCTGCGGGGATCGTCGGCATGCAACCTATACGGGGTGACACTTACCTTTTCTTGGAGCTGGTCCGGTGTCACCCCATATAAGTTGCATGCCGACGATCCCTGCAGGATGGATGGGATCTGCGGATTAGGGAGCATATTGGATCAGACTCCGATCCATTATGCTCAATCTGCAGATCCGAACCATCCTGCGGGGATTGTCGGCATGCAACCTATGCTGGGTGACACCAGACCCGCTCCACGAAAAGGTAAGTTGTAAAGAAAGCCGACAATCCCCGCAGGATGGATCTGCAGATTGAGCATAATGGATTGAAGTCCGATCCATTATGCTCAATCCGCAGATCCGATCCGTCCTGCGGGGATTGTCGGCTTTCTTTACAACTTACGTTTTTTTGGAGTGGGTCCGGTGTCGCCCCATATAGGTTGCATGCTGATGATCCTCCTATACGGGGTGACACCGGACCCGCTCCAAGAAAAGGTAAGTTGTAAAGAAAGCCGACGATCCCCGCAGGATGGATCGGATCTGCAGATTGAGCATAATGGATCGGACTCCAATCCATTATGGTCAATCCGCAGATCCGAACCATCCTGCGGGGATCGTCTGCATGCAACTTATACGGGGTGACACTTACCTTTTCTTGGATCGGGTCCGGTGTCACCCTATATAGGTTGCATGCCAACAATCCCCGCAGGATGGATGGGATCTGCAGATTGGGGAGCATAATGGATCGGACTCCTATCCATTATGCTCAATCCGCAGATCTGAACCATCCTGCGGGGATCGTCGGCATGCAACCTATGCTGGGTGACACCGGACCCGCTCCACGAAAAGGTAAGTTGTAAAGAAAGCCGACAATCCCCGCAGGATGGATCGGATCTGCAGATTGAGCATAATGGATCGGAGTCCGATCCATTATGCTCCCCAATCCGCAGATCCGATCCATTCTGCGGGGATCGTGGGAGGAGGTGTCACCAAGTGTCACCGCACCGGGTGACACCAACCCTAGGGACGCCTCTGTGTGTGTATATATGTAAGTCTTGTACTGTTTATTGTAAACTGGATATTGTATGTGCTGCATTCCTGTTCAGCAAAGCATATTAATACACTACAGAGGTTTTTATACTTTGCTTTTACCGCAAAGAACCTTAAAAGACACAAAGCAAAACAGTTATGCATGGAACCAATCATTTTATGATAGAATATCTAAATAAATAAATAATTGGATGCAGTACAAATTGTAACATTTTATCAATCAATAATAAAAGGTAAACTACTAGTGCATGCGATCATTTCAGAATTGATCCTACAAATGGCTTGGAAATAGTTGCAATTCAACACAGTCAGATCGCTTTAGCCATCGATCTTTCCAAAACTGAAATTGTTTCAAATGGTAGAAAAATGACTGAAAATTGCTACAAGTGATCAGAGTATCAAAACAATCTTTTCAGCTGCAAGCCGCTTTTATCCTTCTTTGAAGGTTTCATTGCTCGGTTCAATGTCATTGTGAAATGTTTTCAAACGTTCTTTCTTTTATTTTTCTATTTTTTAAAAAAAATGTCTTTTTTTAAATACTTTTTTCCTTTTTATCGTTTTCTTTTTCACACCCTCGTGTGAAGGTAAAAATCCAAATGTCTGAACTTTGGAAATGAAACAAAAAGAATTTTGCTACTTTGCACTTTTTTCTGCTTTTGAGTAGCACCTCAGGTACGGCGTTCTATTATTTCTATTTTATGTTTTTTGAAGAATGCGGTGGGTGGTTTATCGCCTTCCTGTGTACAATGTAACATTTTGATCTGCGCTACAAATTGGCTTGTAAAATAAACGTATTGTTCCACCTAATGTCTTTGTAAAGATCTCAAAGAGATACAAGCCGCACCTGGCGTCTTTATATCGCGCGCCCGTCTCTGCCCCCCTCCTGCTCCCTTGCAAGAACCGTTTGGTTACAACGGCGGTTTATATTCCGCCAGAAGGAGCGCAAAATGGCTCCCTTCAGAGTCGTGCAATCCAAATATAGTTGCTGGGAAGAGGTAGAGAGCATCCGAAGCGAAGAGCCTTGGCGTCCTGCGATTTTTAATACCCACAATCCACCTGGGAGCTGCCATATACCGCGTACACAAAGTTTGTTTGGCAGCCCGGGGGCTCCAGGTCAAGTTGAAATCGTCGTGACATGGTACAGAACGGTGTTTTCAGAGAATTATAAATATTCAGCTGGCGGCACAATTTTTTAAAAAAAAAAAAGCCGTAAAAGAATATTTCCATCTACAAACGCTTTCTGCGATATCTTCCGTTACATTCACCTCGGAGTACGATAGTGAGACAAGAACAATGATGGCCCCTGGCTCTCCGGCTTTCTTCTGCCGCTATGTGATATCCAAATCAACAAGAAATGAATTGATGAAAGGGAAGCCGCTGTGTGCACAGCTGAGACGTACAGAAATCAGGATTCATCGAGGTACAAATAATACTCAAAGTGGACTTGAACTGAAAAAAGAACATTTGCTGTGTTCTAGAGAACATCTAGAAATGGTATTTGTACCCTGGAATGTGTACCTTTTGCCTCGAATTCCTCCTGGAAAATAGCAGTGCATGCTCTGTAGCCTCATAGCTGAATATCTGCAGCGTGAGATCATCTAAGGCACAGGGCTCCGAGCTGCAGGCCGGATCTGGCCCACTACGAGATTTTAACCCTCCTGCAGCTAAGTGGCAATCCTCAATGTGCACAGATTGAGGATTAGGCAGAGGCTGCCTATGGTCTCCATTTCTGATTTAATGGGGGGACTGTGATGCAAAGGGGACGTTAATGGGGACCCTAATGTAAAGGGGGTGGCTCTGATGTAAGAAGCAGGGGCGGACTGACAACTCATGCGGCCCCCGGGCAATAGAGGATCATGGAGCCCCTGTGTCCTTGCCCAAACTCAAAAAAGCCTATGAAAAAGGTACCAGGGGCATCTCATGGGGCCTCCTACTGACCCCGGGCCCTCGGGCAGCGCCCGAGTTTCTAAATGGTCAGTCCGCCCCTGGTAAGAAGAGACTCTGATGGTCACCCTGATGTAAGGGAAATTCTGATGGGGATGCTGATTTATGGGGGGACCCTGATGGGGACCTTGATGTTGACTCTAATGTAAAGGGGCATCTGATAGGGACTCTAATGTAAGTGGGGCCCAAATGCGGACTGACCATTTGAGCACTCAGGCACTGCCCGAGGGCCCGGGGTCAGTAGGTGACCCCATAAAATGCCCGTTACTTTTTTTATAGGCTTTTTTGGGTGTGGTTTGAGTGTGGGCAAGGACACAGGGGCCCCATGATCCCCTATTGCCCAGGGGCCCCATGAGTTCTCAGTCCCCCCACTGGGGGGGGGGCTATAATGAAAAGGAGACACTAATAGGACCCTAATATTAGGAGGACCCTGCTGTAAGTGGGGAATATGAAGGTGACCCTATTGTAAGGGGTAACTATGATCTAAGGGGGACTCTGATGAAGACCCTGATGTAAGGGGCACTCTGATAGGGACCCTGCTGTAAGTGGGGACTCTGATGGTGGCCCTGATGTAAGGGTTAACTCTGATATAAGGAGAACTCTGATGAACGACCATACTAAATGCCTCAAACGTCGCAGTCGTGCGCTGGAGAGACTATGGCGCAAAACCAGGTCCCCTCATGCATTCTCCCTCTACAAATCTGCCTTCCTCACCTACACCTCCTCCCTCCACGCCGCCAAGCAGGCCTACTTCGTTGACCTGATCAACACCCTCTCCACCTGCCCTCGCCGACTCTTCTCCACCTTCAACTCCCTGCTCTCTCCCCCCCCTCCTCCACTCAGTACCTCACTTACCGCCCACGAGATTGCCACTCATCTCCACAACAAGAATGACGCAATCCGCAAGGACATAGTCAACTTTCAATCTACCTCCCCATCTAGCCTCCCCCCTTCCATCACCCCCTCATCTCTCCCCTCCTCTGACCTCGCAACGGCACTGCCCCCCACCACACCCAAGGCCCTGCCTACCGTAACCCCCCCATCACTGCACTCCTTCAGCCCTACTACCACTGAGGAAGTCACCAGAGTCTTCTCAGAAGCCCGCCTCACTACCTGCCCCCTGGACCCTATCCCCTCTCAACTCCTCCGGTCACCCCCCTCTTCCCTCATCCGCTCCCTCACCCACATCTTCAATCTCTCCCTCTCTACTGGCGTCTTCCCCTCCCCCCTAAAACATGCGCACATCACCCCCATACTCAAAAAGCCCTCCCTGGACCCCACTGACCTCAACAACGTCAGACCAATTTCCCTGCTGCCACTCACTTCCAAGCTCCTTGAGCGCTTGGTCTTCGATCGCCTAAGCGCCCACCTAACTGACAGCAACCTCCTTGACCCACTACAGTCCGGCTTCCGTCCCCTACACTCCACCGAAACTGCCCTCCTCAAAATCACCAACGATCTACTAACCGCCAAAGCCAAAGGCGACTACTCTGCCTCCTTCTCCTAGACCTCTCCGCGGCCTTTGACACAGTCGACCACCCCCTCCTCCTTAATAAACTACTCTCCCTTGGCATCAGAGACACCGCTCTCTCTTGGTTCTTGTCCTATCTATCCCAACACTCTTTCAGCGTTTCCTACAACGATGCCACCTCCTCTTCCCTCCCCCTCTCTGTTGGGGTCCCCCAGGGCTCTGTCCTTGGACCCCTTCAATTCTCCATCTACACCTCCTCCCTTGGCAAACTCATACACTCCCACGGCTTCAATTACCACCTCTACGCTGATGATACTCAAATCTACCTATCCACCCCTCACCTCACCCCCACATTCTCCGCCCGCATCACTCACCTCCTAAACGACATCTCTGACTGGATGTCGCTCCATTTCCTCAAGCTCAACCTCTCCAAAACCGAGCTTCTCGTCTTCCCCCCAGCCCGTGCCCCCCCCCCCCATCCTCTCCATCACTACCAACAACACCACCATCAATCCCGCCCAGCAAGCCAAGGTTCTTGGCGTCATTCTGGACTCAAAACTTTCCTTTCAACCTCATATCAAATCACTTACAAACACATGCAGACTCCACCTCCGCAATATCGCCAAGATACGCTCCTTCCTTACCCCAGACACCGCTAAACTACTTGTACACTCCCTGATTGTCTCACGCCTCGACTACTGCAACTCCCTCCTCACCGGCCTACCCCAGTGCAGGCTCTCCCCGCTTCAGACCATCCTGAACTCAGCTGCCAGACTCATCCACCTCACCAGCCGCTCCACCTCTCCCACCTCCCTCTGCCTCTCCCTCCACTGGCTCCCCATTGCCCAACGCATTAAATTCAAATTGCTCACCCTGACCTATAAGGCCATTCACAACACTGCCCCTAACTACCTCACCGACCTGATTCCCAGGTACCACCCTACCCGTACCCTTCGCTCTTCACAGGACCTCCTTCTATCTTGCTCCCTGGTCTCCTCCTCCCACGCACGAACTGCAAGACGTCTCCAGGTCCTCCCCCATCCTCTGGAATTCACTTCCCTTAATCCATCAGACTGTCACCTTCCCTCCTCACCTTCAGGCGCTCCCTGAAAACCCACCTCTTCAGGAAAGCCTACCCCACCCTCACCTAACAGCCGCTGCCCTTCCCTCCTCCTACCACTCCATCCCCCACAGCCATTTCCTCCTGTACCTCTACCCCCTCCCTCCTAGATTGTAAGCTCGAAAGAGTAGGGCCCTCTTACCCCTTGTGTGCTGTTTGATGTTACTGTACTGTTTCATGTATTGTCCCCCCTCTATTGTACAGCGCTGAGCAAACCCTTTGGCGCTATATAAACTCGATAAAATAAATAAATAAATAAATGAAGACCCTCATGTAAGGGATAACTCTGATATAAGGGGGATGCTGATGGGGATCCTGATGTAAGGGGGACTTTGATGGGGAACCTGCTATAATTGGGGACTCTGATGATTACCCTGATGTAAGGGGGATGCTGATGGGGATCCTGATGTAAGGGGCGCTCTGATAGGGACCCTGATGGGGACCCTGCTATAAGTGGGGACTCTGATGGTGGCCCTGATGTAAGGGTTAACTCTGATATAAGGAGAACTCTGATGGAGACCCTGATCTAAGGGATAACTCTGATGTAAGGGGGATGCTGATGGGGATCCTGATGTAAGGGGGACTTTGATGGGGACCCTGCTATAATTGGGGACTCTGATGATTACCCTGAGGTAAGGGGTAACTTTAAAGTAGGAAGAACTCTGAGGGGGCCTCTGATATAAGGGAGATGCTCATGAGGACCCTGGTGTAAGAGGGAACACTGATGTAAGAGGGATTCTGATGGGGATCCTGATGTAAGGGGGATTTTGATAGGGACTCTGATGGGGACCCTGTTATAATTGGGGACTCTGACTGATGGTAGCCCTGATGTAGGAGGGAAAGTGATGTAAGGGGGACGCTAATGGGGACCCTGGTGTAAGAGGGGACTCTGATGTAACAGGGACTCTGATGGGGATTTCTTTTAGCCATTGAATATTTGTAAAGGATATGATGTGGTCCTTGTACTTCAGCATTTGGGGACCTCTGATCTAGGGCACTGCTGTCTCTGACTGCTAGTCTCAGGAGATTTGGTGATTGGTAGGATTTGGTGATTTCACTACTGTACTGCTCACTGTTTCCTTACTGGAGAGAAAGCTACACCTGAGGACCTGCAATGCACGGATACTCCAGCTTCTGCTTCCTTCATTCTGTGGGTCTGTGCTTCCTCCATCTTTATCATTACTCAACCAGTCATCAGATCACCAGCAATGCACTTTTGAACCCACTTGTACCCTGAAAATTCTACCTTTTATCTGAAACTCCTCTTGAAAAGAAAACTTCCTAGAAGTTAGAAGCTGATTGGCCGCCATGCTGAGCCGCACCAGATTCTGACTGCTCCAGTTTTACCCTAGGTTCACATCTGTGCGGGTGGTGCCGCTGCGGATCCGCGCGAAAATCCATGCAGCCGCACCACCCGCATAGAGAAATGCGGACCCGCGGGGGGGTGCTATTAGTTCTAGTGGCGCGCCTCCCGCACTGGAAAACACAACCGTACTGCGAACTTCGGCTGCATTTTTCAAAGATGTGCAGGGACTTCTTTCCCTGCGTGTCCTGGGCACGGGAGTCCATTCACATGAATGGGCTCTCGTACCCGTGCAAAACGCGGCCCGCACGGCCGCATAGATGTGAACCAGGGGTTACTAAATCTCCCCCTCGGTGTCCCTGCTCCTGCAGATGTTTGAATCACCCCAAGCTGTGGACAGCCATCCTACAAGTCGATCTAAATCCTAGTACACACAGTCGGAAAATCGGACTAAAACTACCGCTTTGGATAATCGGATCGTTAGTACACAGCTTTCATCCGAAATTACTTGAAGGGAGAAACACGAAAAACTTTCCATGTACCAGATCCTTTGATTTCATCAGTACAGCGTTCATCCGAAAATACAATACGAATACGTGACATCACTTCCGAATTGTTATTCTATCATACAAGAATTTTCGTTAGTTTAGTAAACTCTTCGCTTTCGATATGAGACCAGCATGCAAAAAAATCCCCCAAAAAACCGGATGATCACTGATCCGATATTCTCATTGGGTGTACGAGGCTTAAGGGCTGTTTCACACGGGGTGGACCCGTTTAGTGGATCCGCTTGCTCAGCGCGGGATCTCTTCGCTGATCCCCTCTGAGCAAGCAGATGACAGCTCTGTGCCCCCTCCGCTGCTGCAGAGCCAACACGGAGCTGCTCGCTCTCCTCAATGGGCGGTCGAATGAAAACGGACCCCCTGTCCATTTTCATCCGATCCGACGGACGGAAGGGGAATTGGATCCCCATCCATCCCTTTTTGACGAATCAGATGTCAGCGGACACAGAGCTGCTCGCTCTCCTCAATGGGCGGTCCGATGAAAACGAACCGCCTGTCCGTTTTCATCTGATCCGATGGACGGAAGGGGAATTGGACCTCCATCCATCCCTTTTTGACGAATCAGATGTCAACTGACACAGAACTGCTCGCTCTCCTCAATGAGCGGTTGCATGAAAACAGACCACCTGTCCGTTTTCATGCGGTCCAATCCGACGGATGGAAGGGGAATATGACCACCATCCATCCCTTTTTGACAAATCAGATGTCAACGGACATGGAGCTGCTCGCTGTCCTCAAAGGGTGGTCAGATGAAAATGGACCGCCTGTCCGTTTTCATCCGATCCGACGGATCGAGGGGGAATTGGACCCCCATCCATCCCTTTTTGATGAATCGGATGTCAGCGGACACGGAGCTGCTCGCTCTCCTCAATGGGCGGTCGGATGAAAACGGACCGCCTGTCGGTTTTCATCAGATCTGACGCACGGAAGGAGAATTGGATCCCCATCCATTCCTTTTTGACGAATCAGATGTCAGCGGACACAGAGCTTCTCACTCTCCTCAATGGGCGGTCGGATGAAAACGGACTGCCTGTCCATTTTCATCCGATCTGACGGACGGAAAGGGAATTGGATCCCCATCCATCCCTTTTTGGCGAATCGGATGTCGGCGGGTGTAAATGGACACGTCCGTTTACACCCGCCGCACCATAGAGGAGAATGGAGGTTCTGATCAGGTTCACCTGAAAAACAGGCAGGCAGATCCGATGGAAACGTTCGTGTGAAAGAGCCCTTAGTCCTTTCCCCTACACCTAAATAGCAATCACATGCCCTGAAAGCCTGATTTCAGCTATCAACTGGTGTATTGCAACCAGGGGTGGACTGACCATTCGAGCACTCTGGCACTGCCCGAGGGCCCGGGGTCAGTAGGGGGCCCCATGAGATGCCCCTGGTACCATTTATAGGCTTTTTTGGGTATGGTTTGAGTTTGGGCGAGGACACAGAGGCCCCATGATTACCTGTTGCACGGGGGCCCCATGAGTTGTCAGTCCGCCCCTGATTGCAACCCAACTGCAACCTCTCATATGACCTTCTCCTTTTCTCCATTCTACATGATCCTTCACACTATCTCCGCCTGGACTTTTCAAGAGCCTTTCCTCCTCTCCGGAATTCCCTTCCAGCAGCCATTGACACTCTCCAACCCTTGAAACCTTCAAGAACACCTCTGACATTTCGCTCTTCAGGCAAACCTATCATCTGAGCTAAGTGACCCCCTTCAACGCTCCTTGTCTGATTAGACACTGAAGTCACCTCCTAGGCAGCTTAGTCATCTCCTCCAGGCCGGGACCCGTTTCTCCAATTGTATCCTATTATTGCCTCTTGTTATCGCAATGAGTTTTCTCTACAATTGTAAGTCCTCGTTACTGGACAGATTTATTGTATTGTGTTATAACCCGCCCTTGTTATAGCCACCAGGAATGAGCGAAATTGAATGTTTTCATTTCCCTGAAATTCCTGCAAATATCAGAATTTGATGAAGTGTTACTATGCTGGCTCAATGCATCGGAGTCAATGGAGAAGATAAATTGGATGTGGCTTTAATCGCATCTATGGATCACAGCAATTGTTACAGTGAAGGAAAATTGTATTTGCTCCCCGGCTGATTTTGAATGTTTGCCCCTCACGAAGAAATGATCGGTCTAAAAATCGAATGTTCGGTGTATTGTAACACTGAGTGACAGAATAGCAACAAAAAATTCAAAGGAAATGCGTGTCTAACAAATGATGACTTATTTGCATGTTTATGAGGGAAATAAGTATTTGATCCCCTTCAAAAAACATGACTTAGTACTTGGTGCCAAATCCCTTGTTGGCAATCACAGAGGTCAGACGTTTCCTGGAGTTGGCCCCCAGGTTTGCACACATCTCAGGAGGGATTTTGGCCCACTCCTCTTGGCAGATCCTCTCCAAGTCGTTAAGGTTCAGTGGCTGACGTTTGGCTACTCGAACTTTCAGCTCCCTCTACAGATTTTCAATCGGATGAAGGTCTGGAGACTGGCTAGGCCACTCCAGGACCTTAATGTGCTTCTTGTTGAGCCGCTCCTTTGTTGCCTTGGCCGTGTGTTTTGGGTCATTGTCATGCTGGAACACCCATCCACGACCCATTTTCAATGCCCTGGCTGAGGGAAGAAGGTTCTCACCCAAGATTTGACGGTACATTGCCCTGTCCATCATCTCTTTGATGCGGTGCAGTTGTCCTGTCCCCTTAGCAGAAAAACACCCCCAAAGCAGAATGTTTCCACCACCATGTTTCACAGTTGGGATGGTGTTCTTGGGGTCATAGGCAGCATTCCTCCTCCTCCAAACACGGCGAGTTGAGTTAATGCCAAAGAGCTGGATTTTGGTCCCATCTGACCACAACACTTTTCACCAGTCCTCCTCTGCATCATTCAGATGTTCAGTGGCAGACTTCAGACGGGCCTGGACATGTGCTTTCTTGAGCAGAGGGACCGTGCGGGCACTGCAGGATTTCAGTCCTTGTCGGCGTAGTGTGTTACCAATTGTTTTCTTGGTGACTGTGGTCCCAGCTGCCTGGAGATCATTGACAAGATCCTCACGTGTAGTTCTGGGATGATTCCTCACTGTTCTCATGATCATTGACACTCCACGAGGTGAGATCTTGCATGGTGCACCAGACCTAGGGAGACTGACACTTGTTTTGTGTTTCTTCCATTTGTGAATGATTGCACCAACTGTTGTCACCTTCTCACCAAGCTGCTTGGCCATAGTTTGGTAGCCCAGTCCAGCCTTGTGTAGGTCTACAATCTTGTCCCTGACATCCTTGGACAGCTCTTTGGTCTTTGCCATGGTGGAGAGTTTGGAATCTGATGGTTTGATTGCTCCTGTGGACAGGTGTCTTTTATACAGGTAACAACATGAGATTAACAGCACTCCCTTTAAGAGACTGCTTCTAATCTCAGCTTGTTACCTGTATGAGAGACACCTGGGAGCCAGAAATCCTGCTAAATGATAGGGGATCAAATCCTTATTTCCCTCATGAACATGCAGATCCGTCATCATTTGTTAGACATGAATTTCTGCTGAATTTGTTGTTGCTATTCTGTCTCTCAGTGTTACAATACACCGAACATTCCATTGTTAGACCGATCATTTCTTTGTGAGGGGTGAACATTCAACATCAGCAGGGGAGCAAATTCGCATTTCCTTCACTGTATATTTCTGCTATGACTCTATTATATTACACACACTATACGCCAAAAGTATTGGTCGGCCGGCCTTTCCACGCACAGGAAATTTAATGGCATCCCAGTCTTAGTCCCAGTCTTAGGGTTCAATATTGAGTTGGCCCCAGGGCTAGAGTATTTTGCTCCCTAGGCAAGACCAGCTACTTGCACCTCCCCCCTCCACCCCCAAAAAAATACAAATTAAAAAAAACAGAAAATATTACATCAACAAAACATGAAACTGCGAAGTTTCTTTTATTTTGCACAGATCAGAAGGCCCAGCAGGCAGTAGAAGAGCAGGCTTTGGGATCATGATGATGTCATCACTCACTGACTTATTGCACATGTGATGGATGGCCGGTAAGTTACACTTACACAGACACAAGACATCAGAGTCAGACATTACCTTCCTCTGCAAGCGCAGCTCCACCTCCACTGATGAATGGAAAGAGAGGGGCTGGAACTCCACAATGATCAGCAGCCAACAGCTGGCTTGCAGTAAATGACTGAGTCTGAGAGCAACACTGGAAGCAGCTCAGCTGCTGTACTGGCCCCAGACACCAACATCTTCCTCTGTCCTTTCTTCCTCCCCTCTGCCACCCCTCGCCTCAGCTGAAGAATCATTCATGATGTAGCCACGTCCCACACAGAGAAAGTGCTGGTCTGTGCTGTGCCCAGGTGCCCCTAGGTGGCAGTTTGCCTAGTGGAAGAACCGGCCCTGGTTGGCCCACCTTCTGGGAAGGCCGTCCACAAGGTTTAGCAGGGTGTCTATGGGAAGGTTTGACCATTCTTCCAGAAGTGTGCCCCTTAATCTAAATGTTCTCATCAGAGTGCCCCTTAACATAAAAGATGCCCGCCAGAGTGCCCTTTAAAGTAAATGTTCTCATCAGTGCCCCTTATTTTATATTAAGGGGCACTCTGATGGGTACATTTATGTTAAGGGGCACTCTGATGGGCACATTTTATGTTAAGGGGCACTCTGATGGGCACATTTTATGTTAGGAGGGCACAAATGGACACATACTGTGGAAAGGGGCACTCTGATTGACGCATGTGATGGAAAAGGGCACTCTGATGGGGAATATGATGTAAAGGGGCACTCTGATGGGGAAATAGGATGGAAAGGGTACTTTGAGGGTAAGGGGGCACTCTGACGGCAATACCTGATGTAAGGTGGAACTCTGATTGGGATACCTGATGTAAGGGGGCACTCTGATGGGGACAACTGATGTAAAGGGGAACTCTGATGGGGACAACTGATGTAAAGGGGCACTCTGATGGGGACAACTGATGTAAAGGGGCACTCTGATGGGCACACCTGATGTAAGGGGGCACACTGATGGGGACAACTGATGTAAAGGAGCACTCTGATAGGCACACCTGATGTAAGGGGGCACACTGATGGGGACAACTGATGTAAAGGGGCACTCTGATGGAGATACCTGATGTAAGGGGGCACACTGATGGGGACAACTGATGTAAAGGAGCACTCTGATAGGCACACCTGATGTAAGGGGGCACACTGATGGGGACAACTGATGTAAAGGGGCACTCTGATGGAGATACCTGATGTAAGGGGGCACACTGATGGGCACACCCTATTTGGACCTCAGCCAGAAGAATATTTTAGTGACTGGACCTCCTTGAATCTCAATTCAACATCCCTGCTTTACTGTATCTACAGACAGATGTTACTGTTGTGGGTTTAGTAACACTTTAAGCTGTAAAAACTCTGGATAAAAATTGCTGGTAATAGCGTGTTATTAGCGTTTAGGAGAGTTTTTACAGTACATGTAGAAACGTTAAAAAAAAAAGAAAAAGCTAGAAAAAAAAAGCTGTTAGTAGCGTTTAGAGGCGCTTGGGAGTGTTAATGTTTTTTCAGCTGGAAAAATCCTCAAAAAACAACTCCACAAAAACAGTTTTTTTTTCTGCTCTTAGATGCTGAATAAAACGCCAGCTTTACCAAACAGGTCATAATTGAGAGTTCCGTGATCTGCGCTCCACCAAGTCTCTATATTTTAGAATGGCGAACTTGCATATGCGGGTTCAGCCCAGGGGCGGACTGACCATTTGGAAACTCGGGCACTGCCCGAGGGCCTGAGGTCAGTAGGGGACCCCATGTGATGCCCCTGATACCTTTTTCATAGGTTTTTTTGAGTTTGGGCAAGGACACAAGGGCCCCATGATCCCCTATTGCCCGGGAGCCCCATGAGTTGTCAGTCCTCCCCTGGTTCAGCCGCAAACCGCCACTTGGAATTATTTTAAAAGGCAGGCGAATGGCTCCGACCGCGATTCGATGTGCACAGCAATCCAATGGGGAGGCACACGTTTCATATACAATATTGGCTGCATTGCTGCGCACTGATGGGAAGGAAAGGGTTAAACCCCCCCCCCCCCCTGTACTCAGGAGATTGGCAGCTGAGGGTCATTTAATCCTGGATGGCGATGATGAGTGAGGTGGCCCTGAAGAGCAGTCAATCACCGGGCGACCGAGCCCGCTACACCGAGATCATTACAGTGCAGACCGGCTGAACGCGTTTTGCTGTCACTCCCGATTCCAATCCGAGGAGTGACTCACTAGGACCTAAGGAAAGCGTCAAGGGCACAGGAGATAAGTGGGAACAATCCCATAATCCCCGGAATACAGATGAGCCGGCGACCTCGGCCTTTATCCAGGGAAAAAAAAAAAAAGACCCTGATGTCTCCGGATTTATACCGACACCTAAAGAAAAAAATAGAAGAGACGTGGATAAGTCCCTGAAAGTGGAAGTCTCCCAGAATACATTGCAACATGTTACAAAACGCAGCAACAGTATCATCCTATAACAAAGCTCCGCCTTTTCATTTTTTTTTTAACCACTTCACGATCGGACACTTTCACCACCACCCCCCCCCCCCCCCCCCTTCCCGCCCAGGCCAATTTTCAGGTTTCAGCTTCTATCATGCATTGAATGACAATTGCGCGGTCATGCAGCACTGTACCTGTATGAAATTTTTATCATTTGCTTGAGATTGATGGAGCTTTCTTTCGGTGGTATTTAACCCCTCGCCCTCCTGAGGATTTCTCCACCTTCCTGACCCGGCCATTTTTTGCGTTACGGCGCTGCGTTACTTTGACTGACAATTGCGCGGTCATGCAGCACTGTACCTGTATGAAATTTTTATCATTTGCTTGAGATTGATGGAGCTTTCTTTCAGTGGTATTTAACGCCTCGCCCTCCTGAGGATGTCCCCACCTTCCTGACCCGGCCATTTTTTGCGTTACGGCGCTGCGTTACTTTGACTGACAATTGCGCGGTCATGCAGCACTGTACCTGTATGACATTTTTATCATTTGTTTGAGATACATGGAGTTTTCTTTTGGTGGTATTTAACCCCTCGTCCTCCAGAGGATTTCCCCCCTTCCTTACCAGGTCATTTTTTGCGTTACGGTGCTGCATTACTTTGACTGACAATTGCGCGGTCATGCAGCACTGTACCTGTATGAAATTTTTATCATTTGCTTGAGATTGATGGAGCTTTCTTTCGGTGGTATTTAACCCCTCGCTCTCCTGAGGATTTCTCCACCTTCCTGACCCGGCCATTTTTTGCGTTACGGCGCTGCGTTACTTTGACTGGCAATTGCGCGGTCATGCAGCACTGTACCTGTATGAAATTTTTATCATTTGCTTGAGATTGATGGAGCTTTCTTTCAGTGGTATTTAACCCCTCGCCCTCCTGAGGATGTCCCCACCTTCCTGACCCGGCCATTTTTTGCGTTACAGCGCTGCGTTACTTTGACAATTGCGCGGTCATGCAGCACTGTACCTGTATGACATTTTTATCATTTGTTTGAGATACATGGAGTTTTCTTTTGGTGGTATTTAACCCCTCGTCCTCCAGAGGATTTCCCCGCCTTCCTTACCAGGCCATTTTTCGCGTTACGGCGCTGCGTTACTTTAACTGACAATTGCGCGGTCATGCAGCACTGTACCCCTATGAAATTTTTATCATTTGTTTGAGATAGATGGAGCTTGCTTTTGGTGGTATTTAACCCCTTACCCTCCTGAGGATTCCCCCCTTCCTGACCCGGCCATTTTTTGCGTTACGGTGCTGCATTACTTTAACTGACAATTGCACGGTCATGCAGCACTGTACCCGTATGACATTTTTATCTTTTGTTTATCTTTTATTATTATTATTATACAGGATTTATATTATTATTATTATACAGGATTTATGGCGCCAACAGTTTGCTCAGCACTTTACAATATAACGGGAGACAATACAGCAACAGTACAGTTCAATACAAGAGGGATAGGAGGGCCCTGATCCTTGGAGCTTACAATCTAGAAGATAGATGGAGCTTTCTTTTGGTGGTATTTAACCCCTCGCCCTTCTGAGGATTTCCCCCCCTTCCTGACCAGGCCATTTTTTGCATTACAGTGCTGCATTACTTTAACTGACAATTGCGCGGTCGTGCAACGACGCACCCAAATTATATTTACGTCCTTTCTTCCCACGAATTTAGCTTTCTTTTGGTGGTATTTGATCGCCTGTGCGGTTTTTAGTTTTTGCACCGAGAAAAAAAAGCAACAATTTTGAGAAAAAAACTATATTTTTTACTTTTTGCTATTAAACATGTCATTAAAAAAATTAAAATAAACAAATTTCATCATAAATTTAGGTCAAAATGTATTCTGTTCCATGTCTTTGCTAAAAAAAATCCCAATACTTGTAAATTAATTGGTTTACGTGAAAGTTATGGCAGTATAGATACTGTTTTTTTTTTTTACTAGTAATGGCGGCGATCAGTAACTTATAGCAGGAGCGGGCATTCTGACACGGGGGGGGGGGGGGAAACTGACTTGGTGTCACTGACATCCCCAGTGACACCAATACAGTGATCAGTGCTAAACAAAAGCACTGACACTGTACTAATGGCACTGGGCAGGAAGGGGTTAATATGAGGGCAATCAAAGGGTTAACTGTGTGCTGGGAGCGTTTTACGTGGGGGCGGGGTCTGTGTGCTTCACTGTAATCACACTGTTCTGCACAGCCATCCAGAGCAGTGCGCCAGAGCTGACAGGGAGGAGGACTGTTAGTAAACAAAACAGTCCTCCTCCCCGTCGGTGATGCTCGGTAATCACCGGGCGCTAGCAGGGAAATCACCAGCCTGGACTCGGTGATTGATGGCAGCGGTAGTCCTACCCGGAAATGGAAAATCACGTATATATATATATATATATATATATATATATATATATATATACGTGATATTGCGCACCTTTGCCACCCTGTAGCAGTATATCTGCTATCGGGCAGTGGTAAAGCGGTTAATCACCACTGTTCTTTGGGGTTTTTTTTGCGATTAAAAAAATACCAACAATTTAGAAAAAATGAATTTTTTGAAAAATGAAGGAATTAAATATAATTTCAGTTTTTTTCCCACAAAGTTTTTACATACTGTCACCAGCGCAGTACAGCATCATCATATATCTGGTTTGGCTGTGATCAGGGATACTGACTGGTGACCGTATATAAAAAAAATTTTTTTTTCAAATTTCTTTCTCTTTTTTTTTTTTTTTTTCTTTTTTAAATTTGTTTTAATACATACTGTCACTATAGTGATACTATACTGCTCTGGGGAGGTGATCCAGACTTTGTTTTTCATTTTACACTATGGTTATTACAGTGACGATCACTGGATAAGCAATCATTTTTCCTTTTAGTTATGGCCTCCATTCGTGTGCCATTGTCCACTATTGTGATAGGCCACAGCTATCACATGGTACAAGTCTTCTGTGATTAGCCCTGTACTATATGATCACTGTGACAAATCCCAGAGAATAGTACACAATGGATATGAGTGAAAACTATTGTTTACAACTGACATGTTATTGCTGTGATTGTCCACAGCTATCACATGGTACAGGTCTGCTGTGATTAGCCCTGTACTATGTAATCACTGTGACAAATCCCAGAGAATAGTACACAATGGATATGAATGAAAACAATTGTTTACAACTGACATGTTATTTATGTGATTGTCCACAGCTATCACATGGTACAGGTCTTCTGTAATTGGCCCTGTACTATGTGATCACTGTGACAAATCCCAGAGAATAGTACACAATGGATATTAATGAAAACAATTGTTTACAACTGACATGTTATTTATGTGATTGTCCACAGCTATCACATGGTACAGGTCTTCTGTAATTGGCCCTGTACTATGTGATCACTGTGACAAATCCCAGAGAATAGTACACAATGGATATGAATGAAAACAATTGTTTACAACTGACATGTTATTTATGTGATTGTCCATAGCTATCACATGGTACAGGTCTTCTGTAATTGGCCCTGTACTATGTGATCACTGTGACAAATCCCAGAGAATAGTACACAATGGATATGAATGAAAACAATTGTTTACAACTGACATGTGATTTCTGTGAATGGTCACAGTGATCACATGGTACTCCGGCCCAGTACTATGATCTGTGTTCTGCCGTGTCCACCGGGTCACAGATCACTCTAGGGGACCCACAAGGTGTGCGACTGGTAGGATGTCATATGTGGTTAAAAGCATTTATGAGTCAGTGACTTTGCCTAGGCTGAGATGATGTCATCAGTGTGCTGCAGGCCGGAGGAAGCATTTCCTCAGTCTCCTCTCCCCCAGTGATCAAACTGCGACATTGTAACTTTGTAGCAAATCACAAGGTGAAAGGCTGCAGCAGGGGCTGATCTGTGTCTTCTCTTGTCTCCCCTATTTCCCCATCAGATCTCCTGCAGCCTACTAGAATCCATTTCCTTTTTTTTCCCAGCAGGCCTTGCAACCTATTAGCATTTGATTCTTTTTTCTTCCAGCAGATATCCTGCAGCCTATCAGGATCTGTTTCTTAATTGCACCCACAATGTTTTCCTTGTAGAGCACAGAATGGCACAATGAATATAAATGTTTATTGTTTTACTTGACAGGTAGCAACGAGCAAGGTCGAAACGCGTCGGGGTACCTGATGAGCTGGCATCATAAAGGACTCTTTACTGGAGTGGCGACTTGTGTTTATATTTATCATCACTGGAGTGGCTTGCAGAGGCCGAAGCTGAGCACTTGTCTTCCTTGATGAATGGAACGGGGGATGGGGGGGGGGGGGTGATTGAGCACAGCTTTCTTTCTTTGCATAGCTGATCTGTGTCAGACACTTGTGGACACAGCCAAAAATGGCACAGGGGCCAGGATTTACATGTACAGGATTCAGGGATGGGTCATGGACAGGATTCACGGACGGGTCATGGACAGGATTCGGGGACGGGTCATGGACAGGATTCGGGGACGGGTCATGGACAGGATTCGGGGACGGGTCATGGACAGGACTCGGGGACGGGTCATGGACAGGACTCGGGGACGGGTCATGGACAGGACTCGGGGACGGGTCATGGACAGGACTCGGGGACGGGTCATGGACAGGACTCGGGGACGGGTCATGGACAGGACTCGGGGACGGGTCATGGACAGGACTCGGGGACGGGTCATGGACAGGGTTCGGGGACGGGTCATGGACAGGGTTCGGGGACGGGTCATGGACAGGGTTCGGGGACGGGTCATGGACAGGGTTCGGGGACGGGTCATGGACAGGGTTCAGGGACGGGTCATGGACAGGGTTCAGGGACGGGTCATGGACAGGGTTCAGGGACGGGTCATGGACAGGATTCAGGGACGGGTCAAGGACAACAGATATATTCCCCAATATTTGGGCTCTGGTCCCTTCAAGGGGGCGCTCAAGAGACATTTTTAGTGCTCACCCATGAAGTATGAGGGGTTCTGGGGAAACCATAGAGGAGAGGACTGATTTTCAATATTAAAGCGGAGCTCCACCCAAAAGGGGAAGTTCCATTTTAAGAACTGCTCCCCCGCTCCTCATTAAGGATTGGCACCTTTGGGGAGCGGGTACCCGAATTTGACAGGTACCCGCTCCCACTTCCGGACCGATCACCTAGGCAAGCGGAAGGTGCCCTCCCTCCCTCCCTGTAGTCTTTTGGGACAAGTGACCGGTCCCAGAAGACTACAGGACCATTCATGAAGTGCAGCGCTACTCACGCATGCGCAGTGGGCACCCGGCTGTGAAGCCGCAAGCTGTCACAGCCGGTTGCCCACACTGAAGAAGCCAGCCTCCTGGAATACAGGACGGCCGGTGAAACGGTCGGGGACACACCACGGGACCGAGGGTCAGGTAAGTGGCTGTTTTTTAAAAGTCAGCAGCTACAGTTTTTGTGGCTGCTGACTTTTATTTTTTGACAGGGTGAGTGGAACTCCGCTTTAATGAGTCCTCATTTTGGGACCCGGAATTAGGAGGTTCGGAGAGGTATCTGGGTGGGACAGAACCTCCAACCCTGATTACAGGGACTTTGGTTTTGAAAGGGTTAACCTGTGGTTTACGATCGGGTGGATTCTCTAACGCGCTGTTAATGACGTGGGGACGCTTGTGAAGCGTTTGCGGCACGTTTGTGGCACCTTTACAGTGACATGAATGGAGGGGCTTGGGGAGCAGTAAAGCCAGCTGCATGCAACATGTCTGGTAAATTTTGGAGCCACACAACACGACCATGTGAACGGCACTGTTGGCTTTAATGCACATAGTTGAAACGTTAAGAGTATTGACAGGTGTTCGTGAGCAGGGGCGGACTGATGAGTACTCGGGCACTGCCCGAGGGCCCAGGGTCAGTAGGGGGCTCCATGAAATGCCCCTGGTACGTTTTTTATGGGCTTTTTTGGATGTGCTTTCAGTGTGGGCAAGGACACAGGGGCCCCATGATCTCCTATTGCCCGGGGGCCCCATGAGTTGTCAGTCCGTCCCTGTTTGTGAGGCTTAAAAAATGCAGATGAAACATCTACTTTCGGCACTCCTGTAAACTTGGCACACCAAGAAGCAAAATCTTGATGCCGAAGCGCTAAGAGACATTCGAGAAACCAAATGGACTTTAATAGACGGTTATCATTGGCTCTCAGCAAGCACTGGAATGTTGCGCCAATGCTGCTCTCTTAAGATCAGGGAATCTTGAAAGTACGCAAACCAAACCAAAAGGGCGCAAACCAAAAGGGTGCAAACCAAACCAAACCAAAAGGGCGCAAACCAAAAGGGCGCAAACCAAACCAAAAGGGCGCAAACCAAACCAAAAGGGCGCAAACCAAACCAAAAGGGTGCAAACCAAACCAAACCAAAAGGGTGCAAACCAAACCAAAAGGGTGCAAACCAAACCAAAAGGGCGTAAACCAAACCAAAAGGGTGCAAACCAAACCAAAAGGGTGCAAACCAAACCAAAAGGGTGCAAACCAAACCAAAAGGGCGTAAACCAAACCAAAAGGGTGCAAACCAAACCAAAAGGGTGCAAACCAAACCAAAAGGGTGCAAACCAAACCAAACCAAAAGGGTGCAAACCAAACCAAAAGGGCGCAAACCAAACCAAAAGGGCGCAAACCAAACTAAACCAAAAGGGCGCAAAGGCTTAGCATATTACCGTCAAATTATCTCATTATGAGATAAAGCCAATGAGTAGAGACTCACAACAGCAAATGATAATCCAGTGTTGTACATAAACCCAAGAACCGAAACGGGCTTCCAGAAGGTGAAACTCACATGGTCCTAACATGGGTCAAACTACCAGATGACGGGTTTCGAGCAACATGCTCCTTTCTTCAGTGAACAACTCTTTTGCTCTGAAGAAGGGGGCATGTCCCTCGAAAGAAGTCAGCTGGTAGTATGATTCTTGTTAGGAACATGTGAGTTCCACCTTCCAGAAGACCATTTTGGTTCCTGGGTTTATGTACAACACTGGCTTTACCATGGACTTTGTGAGTCTATACTCATTGGTTTTATTTCATAATAAAGTTTGATGGTAATGAACTAAGCCTTTGTGCCCTTTTGGTTTGGTTTCGTTTTATGTAAACTTAGCCTTAAAGACCCCGCATTCACTATATCCGCTCTCCCCGGACCCCGCATTCACTATATCCACTCTCCCTGGACCCTGCATTCACTATATCTGGTCTCCCCGGACCCTGCATTCACTATATCCGCTCTCCCCGGACCCCGCATTCACTATATCTGGTCTCCCCGGACCCCGCATCCACTATATCCGCTCTCCCCGGACCCCGCATCCACTATATCCGCTCTCCCCGGACCCCGCATCCACTGTATCCGCTCTCCCCGGACCCCGCATTCACTGTATCCGCTCTCCCCGGACCCCGCATTCACTGTATCCGCTCTCCCCGAACCCCGCATTCACTATAGCCACTCTCCCTGGACCCCGCATTCACTATATCCGCTCTCCCCAGACCCCGCATTCACTATATCTGGTCTCCCCAGACCCTGCATTCACTATATCTGGTCTGGTCTCCCACAGTACACACAACATGGAAATGCAATTATTTTAGTAAATATAAACTGCTAAACCCCTTTTCTCATCAGCAGTATATAGCAGTCTTGTGACTTCTGTCAGTGTGCAGCAGAGCACTGGTCAAAGCTTGTAGGAGACGTTTTCATTCTCCAGTAGCAGGATGCAGGACCTCTGACCTCTGTCTGGACAGTGCTGATTAGCCCTGTACTGATCAGATGCGCTCTCCTAAGAAAAAAAACAATCTCTAGAAATACACACCAAACTGAGCATGTGCAGCATGCAAGGCTCTGTTCTATCAGCAGATGGATTGGGGTCAGTGGAAGAAGGGGAGTATCAGAGAAGACAGGATCAAACATCCTTTTTTACACAATGCGGAGGATTAACCCCTTAGGTTCCACAGTGAGTATAACAAGCATGAATGTGAAAAAAAGAGGTGCAGCGCTATATAACTAGACACAATAATAAATAAACCACTAGTGATACACAATAGTGATAGACAGTGACTGAAATTAATAACGCCACTAGATGGTGGCCATAGAGTGAGGAGAGTGAAACAGTCCAATGAAGGAGTGCTCTTGAGATCCGGGACGATCTTCAAACGTCCTATATAAAGGACCAACAGGTGATAAAATATGAAGACTGCGCACTCACCAGATACGCAATCTTTATGCGCATTTGTGTAAAATATCACTGGACCTCCTGTATCCTCATCCTGGTCTGGTCAGATCTGGTCAACATATCCCTCAAGGCCTGGTATCCACATAGATGTAGCTTGTCCGTAGATTTGGCCGGCTTTCACCAATGCTTGATGCAGGACCACCTCTGCCTTCCTAGATGCAGGACCACCTCTGCCTTCCTAGATGTGTTTGAAGCAACACATCTGATGATTGCTTCAAACACATCTAGGAAGGCAGAGGTGGTCCTGCATCTAGGAAGGCAGAGGTGGTCCTGCATCAAGCATTGGTGAAAGCCGGCCAAATCTACGGACAAGCTACATCTATGTGGATACCAGGCCTTGAGGGATATGTTGACCAGATCTGACCAGACCAGGATGAGGATACAGGAGGTCCAGTGATATTTTACACAAATGCGCATAAAGATTGCGTATCTGGTGAGTGCGCAGTCTTCATATTTTATCACCTGTTGGTCCTTTATATAGGACGTTTGAAGATCGTCCCGGATCTCAAGAGCACTCCTTCATTGGACTGTTTCACTCTCCTCACTCTATGGCCACCATCTAGTGGCGTTATTAATTTCAGTCACTGTCTATCACTATTGTGTATCACTAGTGGTTTATTTATTATTGTGTCTAGTTATATAGCGCTGCACCTCTTTTTTTCACATTTATGCTATTGAAGGTCTGATACGGTGCCTTTGTCTGGTGTACAGCTGCTGCTCATTATAGATTCATACAAGCGCTCACTTATCTTTTGCTTTTTTAGTATAACAAGCATGCTTTACTGCATCTACAGACTGATTGTACCATTGTGGGTTCAGGAACACTTTAAGGTCCAGTTCATTTCTAGTCTATTTGTGATGCTTATAATCAAGCCCAAATGAAGGGGGTGTTTTTGGCCCCATGAAATGTGTTAGTGATACTTTTTGGATTGTCCCTCTGACTTTTATTGGAAAAAAATCTGGACCTTCTAACAGTGGTGTGACTCATTCATTTTCCATTTTTTTTTACACATGTTAACAGGTTATACAGTATATATGGCATAGGAACGTTTTCCTTTTAGGCTGTTTTTGTTTTGTTGCGCCGGCCGCCTGCAGCTACAGAACTGTCTTTTCTCAGCCGGCAGGAATGAAGTCTATGGGATCTGATGATGGGCAAGGATGGTAAGCCGGTGTCCGCAGAATGATCCCCTCCATCTAATAACCTCTTTGCTGTACTCCAGGAGAGCTTAGCGGGGTTCTGGGCACCTCGGTCCCCCTCCTCTCCCAGCGACGTGAAGGGCTGAATTCTCAGAGAACCGGCTTAGGGCTAAATCCTCCGTCATCTCCTCTAGAAAACACAAACTATTTGTTGGGAAGAAAAAGTTTTTCTTCTCGGGAGATTGCTGACGGGAGCAGAAAGAAACAAAATTCTGACTCTGAAGACGTAGTGCAATGTGCGATTGACGAGCGTGCGTCTGGAGTTTACCCAGAAAGTGGACTTTGATGATGCCGCCATCGCGGCGTACTCACTGCCGCTCCACATTCTTTTTGTCTGTCTGCAACTGCTGGAGCCAAAACTTTTTCTTCTTGGATAGAGTAGGAAGGGACTAGAAGCTTGGACAAGGTTTTATTGCTTGGGAAGGGGAAGAAAGGTGCTGGGTGCTGGACCTCTTAAAGCAGTTGGTGTCAGGTGTCAGTCAGGTCTTTAGCTATGCAGAGCAGCCTTTCAGCACCTTTTTAGGTCTCCGGGAATCCGTGATAAAACCAATTCATGGGAAAATTTCAATGGGAGAAATGCTCCTTTTATTGGTGGTCAGTGGGAAGAATGCTCCTTTTATTGGTGGTCAGTGGGAAGAATGTCCCTTACATTGGTGGTCAGTGGGAAGAATGTCCCTTACATTGGGGTCAGTGGGAAGAATGTCCCTTACATTGGGGGTCAGTGGGAAGAATGTCCCTTACATTGGTGGTCAGTGGGAAGAATGTCCCTTACATTGGTGGTCAGTGGGAAGAACGTTCCTTACATTGGTGGTCAGTGGGAAGAATGTCCCTTACATTGGTGGTCAGTGGGAAGAATTCTCCTTACATTGGTGGTCAGTGGGAAGAATGCCCCTTACATTGGTGGTCAGTGGGAAGAATGCTCCTTACATTGGTGGTCAGTGGGAAGAATGTCCCTTACATTGGTGGTCAGTGGGAAGAATGCTTCTTACATTGGTGATCAGTGGGAAGAATGTCCCTTACATTGGGGGTCAGTGGGAAGAATGTCCCTTACATTGGGGGTCAGTGGGAAGAATGTCCCTTACATTGGGGTCAGTGGGAAGAATGCTCCTTACATTGAGGGTCAGTGGGAAGAACGTCCCTTACATTGGTGGTCAGTGGGAAGAACGTTCCTTACATTGGTGGTCAGTGGGAAGAACGTCCCTTACATTGGTGGTCAGTGGGAAGAATTCTCCTTACATTGGTGGTCAGTGGGAAGAATGCCCCTTACATTGGGGGTCAGTGGGAAGAATGCTCCTTACATTGGTGGTCAGTGGGAAGAATGTCCCTTACATTGGTGGTCAGTGGGAAGAATGCTTCTTACATTGGTGATCAGTGGGAAGAATGTCCCTTACATTGGTGGTCAGTGGGAAGAATGCTTCTTACATTGGTGGTCAGTGGGAAGAATGCTTCTTACATTGGGGGTCAGTGGGAAGAATGTCCCTTACATTGGTGGTCAGTGGGAAGAATGTCCCTTACATTGGGGGTCAGTGGGAAGAATGTCCCTTACATTGGGGGTCAGTGGGAAGAATGTCCCTTACATTGGTGGTCAGTGGGAAGAATGTTCCTTACATTGGTGATCAGTGGGAAGAATGTCCCTTACATTGGTGGTCAGTGTGAAGAATGTTCCTTACATTGGGGGTCAGTGGGAAGATTGTCCCTTACATTGGTGGTCAGTGGGGAGAATGCCTTTTAAATTAGTGATCAGTGGGAAGATTGAAGATTGGTATTCAGTTGGAAAAATGCCCTTCAATTGGTGGTATACTGCGCTTATTCTGCACTGCGACTGTCTGGCAGGGGAATCTGGATCACAAGCCTGGCTGATCATAATTACAAATCCATATATACATTACAACTATTATTTTTCTGCTCTCCTGGAGTTCAGCGGTCTCAATTAAAATAAAAAGATCAATGTACTTTATAATTTACTGGAAGACAAAATATTATATGCTTTTTTTCTTTGAAATTCATCCCATTAATTATAGATATCGGAGCGTTACAGTCTGATAACAGAAAGCACACGCAGCTAAATCCCGTTGTTAAGTATTCTCTATCAGAGTTGAACCCTAAAGAGGCTGCGTGGAATTCTTCGCGCCCCTCCTGTACGGTAATCAACAACACTGAGCGCATAACAGGCAAATATTATTACAAAACAAATTATCTTTACTTAAAACAGCCCAACACCCGTATCATGTTCCGCCGTGCAACAATGGATTAAGTAATGTTTTCTTAATTACCCGGTTTTAATTAGCTGCGGCAGGATCGTACATATATTAATAATGCTGACTGTTTCCTTTATTCTCCCTTCGGATTATTGTCCTCATTAACTTCCTCCAGAGATGGCCGGGTGCTCTATTCTAATCAGCCTTCTTAAAGGGGAACTACTCACAAAACTACTTTTTGTATCCAGTTACTTAAAATGGTGATGGCCTGTTTTAAAAACCGTTTTTGCGCACCCTGCTATGTACTTGCACCCTGCTATGTACTTGCACCCTGCTATGTACTTGCTTGTAGCCTGAAGACTGGGAACCCATTAAATGAGGTTGCAGTGTTAGTTCTTGTGTGTTCACGGCTCCCCCTCCCAACACAGGTCTGAAATCTGCATGGCTAGACACCCAATCTAGTCTTCTTTGTGCCTGTAAACCAGCTATTCTCAACCTCCTTAAAATGGAGGAACCCTGGAAATAATACACTGCTAAAAAAAAAAAAATCAAAGGAACACTTTGAAAACATCAGATCTGAATGGGGAAATCTCCTGCTGGATCTCTATACTGACATGGACGGGATAATGTGTTAGGAATGTAAGTGGCTGCAGAGATCTCATTCTACTGAGTACTAATGACCCCGGGTGGAAGGAGAGACTGTTAAAGGGAAATGCCTGATTCAAGTGCTGCATATTATTATTTTTATTATACAGTATTTATAAAGCGCCAATGGTACATTACAAAGGGGGACAGAACATGTGACAGAACAATACCAATACAATGCAAAACATGAGGGGATCGAGGGCCCTGCTCTTTCGAGCTTACAATCTAGGAGTATATGCTTTCACATGTGACTGCTGCATACCGTCCACTAAGAGTGACTGACTACACTGCTCAAAAAAAATTAAAGCAACACTTTGAAAACCTATCAGATCTCAATGGGGAGGAATCTCCTGCTGGATTCCTATACTGACATGGACGGGGTAATGTGTTAGGAATTTAAGGAACGCCCCATCGTTTGATAGAAATGAAAATGATCGACCAACAGAGGACTGAATTCAAAGACACCCTCCTAATGAGACCACGGATGGTGTCCTGGGGGATTTCCTCCCAGATCTGGACCAGGGCATCACTGAGCTCCTGGACAGTCTGAGGTGCAACTTGGCGGCATCGGATGGACCGAAACATGACATCCCAGAGGGGTTCTAATGGATTTAAGATGGATGGAAGGAAAATAGGTAAGGAGGGAACAAAAGAAAGATAGGAAGGAATGGGGACAGGATGGAGGGAAGGAAGAGAGGGAAGAACGGAAGAAAATAAGAGAGGAGAGGAAGGAAGAAAAGAATAGAGAACAGAAAGAAACATAGGAAGGAAGAGAGAAGAAAAGGAAGGAAAGAGGGATGGGAGGAAGGGAGAAAAGAAGGAAGGGAAGAAAGGATGAGACTAAGGAAGGGAAAGGGGGAGGGAAGGAAGGAATAAAAGGAGGAAAGGAAGAGAAAGAGGAAGGAAAGGAAGGAGAAAAGAAGGATGAGAGGGAGGAAGGAAGAAAGGACGAGATTGAGGAAGGAAGGAAAGAAGAGACTGAGGAAGGAAGGAAAGAAGAAGAAAGGGTGGGAGGGAAGGATGGAGGAAAGAAGGATGAAAGGGAGGAAGGAAGAAAGGATGAGATTGAGGAAGGAAGGAAAGAAGAGACAGAGGAAGGAAGGAAAGAAGAAGAAAGGGTGGGAGTGAAGGATGGAGGAAAGAAGGATGAAAGGGAGGAAGGAAGAAAGGATGAGATTGAGGAAGGAAGGAAAGAAGAAGAAAGGGTGGGAGGGAAGGAAGGAGGAAAGAAGGATGAAAGGGAGGAAGGAAGAAAGGATGAGATTGAGGAAGGAAGGAAGAAGAGACAGAGGAAGGAAGGAAAGAAGAGACTGTGGAAGGAAGGAAAGAAGAAGAAAGGGTGGGAGGGAAGGAAGGAGGAAAGAAGGATGAAAGGGAGGAAGGAAGCAAGGATGAGATTGAGGAAGGAAGAAAGGATGAGATTGAGGAAGGAAGGAAATAAGAAGAAAGGGTGGGAGGGAAGGAAGGAGGAAAGAAGGATGGAAGAGAGGAAGGGAAGGAAATAAGAGGAAGGATGAAAGTAAGGAAGATTGGGAGGAAGGGGAGAAGGGAAGGAAGGAAGAGAGGGAGTGAGGGGCAGAAGAAAGGAAGGAACCTCTACACATACCCTTTAAGATCCAGACCAGCAACCCCACCATTTCTGGGAGCAGGGGTGACCCCAGTTCCTACACTTCTGGCCGGTACTGTACAACACCTTCTGTTACTCTCTCCTATGACTTCATATGGCTCTCTGCCAGAAAAAGGTTCTCTTTAAACATTAAGGCCTAGTTTTTGATCAGCGTCCAGCCGCACCTGGAGTCCTGACATTTAACGGCGACTGATTCTTCCTAACCGCGTACTCGCTGGCCGTCCTATGTTGTTTAAGTGGCTCGCGGGAGCCGTTTCACTAGCAGATGCAGCTGCTTTTGTTAATGGTGACCTTTAAGCAAAGAAACTCAACAGGCTGAGATAACACATTCCCGCATTAGCGAACTATTGAATGAAATATCGTCCGTTATTATCCTCAGTCACAAGACAGCTTTGTTAAAGTAATACCTGGCAAAATGTTCTCTGATTCCATTGTTACACTTGATGTAAATCCTAACTGAATGACATTTAAGGGCTAATTTAAAAAGCAGAGGTATGGCCATGCTGCTGATTAGCAGAAAAAAGGAAACATGGCATATCATTGTGCTTTACAAGTATGCATTGTGCATTGCTGACTTACAATCTTACTGTATATCATTCAAACTGTATGTGATATAAAAAAATGTTTATTAAACGATTACCGCACATCGATCACATTATGTAATTGAAACTGATCGCTTTCACTCTTTTTTAGGGCCCAGCACCAGCCTCTGCACTTCCCTCTCTCCCCAGTGTCCTCACCCCTGAAGGACCCCCAGACTTTATTTTATGCTTTTTTATATCAGTGTTTCTCAACCTTTTTTCAGTCAAGGCACCCTTTAAAATGATGGACAGTCCCGAGGCACCCTTTAAAATGATGGACAGTCCCGAGGCACCCTTTAAAATGATGGACAGTCCCGAGGCACCCTTTAAAATGATGGACAGTCCCGAGGCACCCTTTAAAATTATGGACAGTCCCGAGGCACCCTTTGAAATTATGGACAGTCCCGAGGCACCCTTTGAAATTATGGACAGTCCCGAGGCACCCTTTATAATTACGAACAGTCTTGAGGACCCTTTAAAATTATGGACAGTCCCGAGGCACCCTTTAAAATTATGGACAGTCCCGAGGCACCCTTTAAAATTATGGACAGTCCCGAGGCACCCTTTAAAATTATGGGCAGTCCCGAGGCACCCTTTAAAATGATGGACAGTCTTGAGGCACCCTTTAAAATGATGGACAGTCACGAGGCACCCTTTAAAATGATGGACAGTCTTGAGGCACCCTTTACAATTATGGACAGTCACGAGGCACCCTTTAAAATGATGGACAGTCACGAGGCACCCTTTAAAATGATGGACAGTCCAGAGGGACCCTTTAAAATTATGGACAGTCCCGAGGCACCCTTTAAAATTATGGACAGTCTTGAGGCACCTTTTAAAATTTTGGACAGTCCCGAGGCACCCTTTAAAATTATGGACAGTCTTGAGGCACCCTTTAAAATTATGGACAATCTTGAGGCACCCTTTAAAATTATTGACAGTCCCGAGGCACCAGGGAGAGCCATACAGGGGATCAGTTCCAGTAACTGCCTCCCCCCCCCATGCACCCATCGCCCTCCCAGTGCGCTACACGTTTCCATCTGCTGCCCCTCTGTGTGGCCCCCACCCCCAAAGTGCTGTGGGCTTCCCTCCTCTCCTTCCCATTGGCAGCTGCAAGCACACAATAGGATCCTTCAAGATGGAGAGTGGGGGAAGGGCTCGATAAATATGTCACATTTACCAGCCCCTTCCTTTCCTGAATCAACACTATGAGTGATCGGTATCACTCACTGTGTTTGTTCATAACTGAAGCATAGTAAAGGGGGAGGACCCTGTAAGGTTGGCTGTATGGGGCCCCATGGTTTCTAACAGCTGCCCTGGCTAGGAGGCTGACTGTAGCTAGCTCAAATAGTGGAATCCAGTTTTTGGTCTGGAACGTCAGGTGGACTCTTTCCCACCAACTTCCTCCTGATTCTCTCCAGTGAGCTTCTCCAGACCCAGCTTAATCCCTGGAAGCTCACAAATAGGCGCCCCAGCTAAGCCTAAGTAGTCGGAAGACAGGCCAAGGTCGGTAACAGCAGGTGTCAGGGCTCCCGGGTTTGACCAGAGGTGTGTGACTGACGCAGGGAAACGCAGACTTCAGATATGTTATAAACAATATAATTTATTAACACTAACAATACAAACATAACCGCAGTGCAATACTAAAACCTAACACAGTGCAAACAAACCCAACCAACCACCCACAGATAACAGTACATACAATGCAAGCGTCGTCAGGCAGGCCGGGTCAATATCAATCGGGCAGGTAGGTACAGGGGGAGCAAGCGGAGAATGGTCGGGGTCACAAGCCAGGTTCAGCAGGTAGCGGGCAGTGTGGTACAGAGGGTCAGGCAGAGGGATGGTCAGGAACGAGCCGGGGTCAGAGCAGGAGAAGTCAGCAGAGGTCCAGATCAGGCAGGGTCAGCAACAAGACAGGAACAGGATGCAGGAACAGGATACAGGGCCCAGGAAAAACACACACCAAGGCAGAGTCTGCAGGTCTGGCCATCCCTTAAATACACCAGTATAAGCAGTTTCAGGTGTTTGGCTGGCTGCAAGGTTGAGTCTCTGATTGCTGGGAGCACCCGCTGGCCAGCCCTGGTACTGCAGCCCATAAGGCAGGTGAGTCCCACCATTGCTGGCCAGTCCATTCCTGACAGCAGGATGGATAAACAGAAGAAGCAGGGAGAACGTAGCCTAGAGACAAGCCAGGGGCCGGTACAGGCCATGTTCAAGCAGAGGCGGATGAAGTCAGATCAGATCAGGACCGGGTAACAGGAGCTCAGGAAACGTAATAGACCAACCGGCATTGATTCACTGCATTAGTGCAGTTTAAATAGCCCTCCTGGCGCCAATGCACATTCGCATGTGCGCACTTGCATTCATTCACGCATGCGTATTCGTTCATGTACTAATGTTCATTTGTGCATGCGCAAGTGCGATCCGGCCACAGGCAGAGTTCCTTAATCCGAGGCATCTGTGTTCGTGGATATTGCTTTGCTGACAATACTCTGTTTTTCCTCCCACTATGGTTCTAGAATCCTCTAGAACAGTGGTCTCCAAACTGCGGCTCGTTGGTTGTATGTGGCCTTTGCTTGCCTTTATCCGGCCCTCAGGGCACTTTTCCTCCCACTGATACAAGACACTATTCCTTTCCTCCCACCAACAATGGGACATATTACTACTGCTGATGTCAACAATGAGGCACTATTTCTCCCATTGACACCAACGATGGGGCACTATTCCTCCCACTGACACCAATGATGGGGCACTATTCCTCCCACTGACACCAATGATGGGGCACTATTCCTCCCACTGACACCAATGATGGGGCACTATTCCTCCCACTGACACCAATGATGGGGCACTATTCCTCCCACTGACACCAATGATGGGGCACTACTCCCACTGACACCAATGATGGAGCACTATTCCTCCCACTAATACCGATGATGGGGCACTATTCCTCCCACTGATACCAATGATGGGGCACTATTCCTCCCACTGACACCGATGATGGGGCACTATTCCTCCCACTGATACCAATGATGGAGCACTATTCCTCCCACTAATACCAATGATGGGGCACTATTCCTCCCACTGATACCAATGATGGGGCACTATTCCTCCCACTGACACCAACGATGGGGCACTATTCCTCCCACTGACACCAACGATGGGGCACTATTCCTGCCACTGACACCAATGATTGGGCACTATTCCTCCCACTGACACCAACGATGAGGCACTGTTCCTCCCACTGACACCAACGATGGCACACTATTTCCCCCCACTGACACCAACAACAGGACACTATTCCTCCCATTGACACCAATGATGGTGCACTATTCCTCCCACTAATACCAATGATGGGGCACTATTCCTCCCACTGACACCAACGATGGGGCACTGTTCTACCAACTGACACCAAAGATGGGGCACTATTCTTCCCACTGAGACCAACGATGGAGCACTATTCCCCCCCCCCCCCACTGACACCAACAACAGGACACTATTCCTCCCACTGACACCAACGATGGAGCACTATTTCCCCCCAATGACACCAACAATAGGAAACTATTCCTCGAGCTGCTACCAATGGTGCACTGTTCTTCCCACTGATACAACTGGGCCCTATTCCTCCCACTGACACCAAAGAAGGGGCGCTATTCCTCCTCCTAATACCAAAGATGCATTGTTTACTCCCACTGATGCCGGGACAATTTTTTTGTAATATTTGTGTATCTGACACCTTCTTTTATTATTTATTTCACAAAATATAACTCCTTCTGCATCCGTGTGATGCATTTCCCTCCTCTCCCATCTTGCGCATTTATTTTATATGCAGAGTAAAAAAGGAAAAAAAAACCTTTTAAAAAATGTAAAGTAAACACAGAGCTCACCTCTCCGGAAGATCGATCGCCCCCATAAAACTGTTTTCTCTGCGCGGGATGCAGTTTGGTCAGAAATCGCTTTGCTTTGTGACTCAGAGAAATGTTGTTTGTTCAAGTACAAAATTGACTAAATCGGCCAAATAAATCTGCCTTTAGCGGGTAGCCTGCGGACGGCGGGAGAGCAGACGGCGTTCGGCTCACTGCAGAGGGAAAGCCGCTGAAAAATGCATTCCCATCATCTCACTGCCTGCTGTATGCATTGACTTACCCCATCCCTTCCTATACTTCTCAGTAGTTGAAGGAGGTAGGTGTCAGCTCATGCAGGGTGCAGGTTTTCATATTTTCATCTTAGTTTTCAGGGAGCTGTAAAAACATTTTGTTCTTTTCCTGAGTGCATCCTCTCACTGACACCAATGATGGGGCACTATTCCTCCCACTGACACCAATGATGGGGCACTATTCCTCCCACTGACACCAATGATGGGGCACTATTCCTCCCACTGACACCAATGATGGGGCACTATTCCTCCCACTGACACCAATGATGGGGCACTATTCCTCCCACTGACACCAATGATGGGGCACTATTCCTCCCACTGATACCAAAGATGGGGCACTATTCCTCCCACTGACACCAATGATAGGGCACTATTCCTCCCACTGACACCAATGATGGGGCACTATTCCTCCCACTGACACCAATGATGGGGCACTATTCCTCCCACTGACACCAATGATGGGGCACTATTCCTCCCACTGACACCAATGATGGGGCACTATTCCTCCCACTGACACCAATGATGGGGCACTATTCCTCCTACTGACACCAATGAAGGGGCACTATTCCTCCCACTGACACCAACGATAGGGTACTATTCTTCCCACTGACACCAACGATGGGGCACTATTTCCTGCAACTGACATCAACAACAGGACATATTCCTCCCACTAACACCAACGATGGGGCACTATTCCTCCCATTGACATCAACGATGGGGCACTATTCCTCCCACTGACACCAATGATGGGGCACAATTCTTCCCATTGACACCAATGATGGGGCACTGTTCCACTGACACCAACGATGGCGCACTATTTCCCCCCACTGACACCAACAACAGGACACTATTCCTCCCACTGACACCAACGATGGGGAACTATTCCTCCCACTAACACCAAAGATGGGGCACTGTTCTACCAACTGACACCAAAGATAGGGCACTATTCTTCCCACTGACACCAACGATGGAGCACTATTTCCCCCCACTGAGACCAACAACAGGACACTATTCCTCCCACTGACACTAATGATGGGACACCATTCCTGCCACTGACACCAATGATGGAGCACTATTTCCCCCCAATGACACCAACAATAGGAAACTATTCCTCGAGCTGCTACCAATGGTGCACTGTTCCTCCCACTGATACAACTGGGCCCTATTCCTCCCACTGACACCAAAGAAGGGGCGCTATTCCTCCTCCTAATACCAAAGATGGGGCACTATTCTTCCCACTGACACCAATGATGGGGCACTATTCCTCCCACTTATACCAATGATGGGGCACTATTCCTCCCACTGACACCAATGATGGGACACTATTCCTCCCACTGACACCAATGATGGGGCACTATTCCTCCCACTTACACCAATGATGGGGCACTATTCCTCCCATTGACACCAACGATTGGGCACTATTCCTCCCACTGACACCAATGATGGGGCACTATTCTTCCCAATGACACCAATGGGGCACTATTCCTCCCACTGACACCAATGATGGGGTACTATTCCTCCCACTAACACTAAAGATGGGGCACTATTCTTCCCACTAACACCAACGATGGGGTACTATTCCTCCCACTGATACCAATGATGGGGCACTATTCCTCCCACTGACACTAACGATTGGGCACTATTCCTCCCACTGACACCAATGATGGGGCACTATTCCTCCCACTGACACTAACGATTGGGCACTATTCTACCCACTGACACCAAATTCTCAATAGTTTAAGGAGGTAGGTGTCAGCTCATGCAGGGTGCAGGTTTTCATCTTTTCATCTCAGTGTTCAGGGAGCTGTAAAAACATTTTGTTCTTTTCCTGAGTGCTTCTGCCTTCTGCCCTATAGCAGATGTACTGCTACAGGGCGGCAGGGCTGCACAAAATCACATATATAGAAGTGATTTGCATTTCCAGGTAGGGGGCGGCTAGGAATGTCAATCACCGGGTCCCAGCTGGCACTTGGCGCATGCCGGGCAAAGCTGACAGGGGAGAGGTCTGTATGTAAACAACACAGGTCTCTCTCCTGTCAGCAAGGACATGTTGCTGTGTATCTCTCTGCACAGCAGTAAAACACACACAGCACACAGTTAACCCTTTGATCGCCCCATGTTAACCCCTTCCTGCCCAGTGCCATTAGTACAGTGTCAGTGCTTTTTATTATCACTGATCGCTGTATTGGTGTCACTGGGGATGTCAGTGGCAGTTAGTCAGTTCCCCCCCCCCCCCAGTGCCAGAATGCCCGCCGCAGTCCCGCTATAAGTCGTTGATTGCCGCCATTACTAGTATAAAAAAAATAAAAATCCCAGTATCTATACCGCCATTCGTGGATGCTATAACGTTCAATTAAACCAATTAATTTGCATGTATTGGGATTTTTTTTTTGGCAAAGACACATTTTGGCCTAAATTTATGAAGAAATGAGATATTTTACATTTTTTTATTGGATATGTTTTGTAGCAAAAAGTCAAAAATATATACCGACACATTTTTTTTATCTAAATAAGTGGGGAATGCCCATCATGGTCATTTCATGGGTTGATCTTTCCTAGACCCCACCTCTGTGTAGACTTCCCACTCCTGGCCCTTATCCCCCGCAATTAACTGACTCAAACACATGGCACCTCTAAAAGTCTTATAGTCCTGCATGGTAGGGTTACTTTTTCTAAAATCCCTGCAATTAACGCCTCTTCCAATTTATAGTGCTTGTACGGTAACAAAAATAAGGTTGATGCTGTGATCCCTGGACATGGCCCAAGACACAACATTGGTGGGAGAGATGGCCAAGATCCGGGACTGTCCCAGCAAATCCGGGACAGTTGGGATACATGTAACTCTCCACAACTGTATACAAAATAAAGAAAGGTTTTGCTATATTTACACTTTGTCACTAAATATTCATTGATGCTGTGATCCCGGGACATTGCCCAGGGCACAGCATTGGTGGGAGAGAGGGCCAAGATGTGGGACTATCCCGGCTAATCCGGGACAGTTGGCATACATGTAACTCTCCACAACTGTATACAAACTAAAGTAAATTTTGCTACATTTACACTTTGCCACTAAATATTCATTGATGCTGTGATCCGAGGAAATGGCCCAGGGCCCAGCATTAGTGGGAGAGAGGGCCAAGATGTGGGACTATCCCGGCTAATCCGGGACAGTTGCCATACATGTAACTCTCCACAACTGTATACAAACTAAAAAAATGTCCAGCATCTTGGCCCTCTCTCCCAGCAATGCTGTGTCCTTAGCCACAACATCAATGAATATTTAGTGGAAAAGTGTGAATGTAGCAAGACTTTCTTTAGTATGTATGCAGTTGTCGAGAGTCACATGTTTGCCAACTGTCCTGGATTTGCTGGGACAGACCCACATCATAGCCTTCTCTCCCACTAATGCTGGGCCCTGGGCCATGTGGGACAGTTGGCATATATGTAACTCTGGACATGGCCCAGGGCACAGCATTAGTGGGAGAGAGGGCCAAGATACAGGACTGTGCCGGCTAATCCGGGACAGTTGGGATACATGTAACTCTCCAAAACTGTATGCAAACTAAAGAAAGTTTTGCAACATTTACACTTTGCCACTAAATATTAATTGATGCTGTGATCTCGGGACATCGCCCAGGGCACAGCATTGGTGGGAGAGAGGGCCAAGATACGGGGCTGTCCCGGCTAATCCGGGACAGTTGGGATACATGTAACTCTCCACAACTGTATACAAACTAAAGAAAGTTTTGCAACATTTACACTTTGCCACTAAATATTAATTGATGCTGTGATCCCGGGACATTACCCAGGGCACAGCATTGGTGGGAGAGAGGGCCAAGATGTGGGACTGTCCCGGCTAATCGGGGACAGTTGGCATACATGTAACTCTCCACAACTGTATACAAACTAAAGAAAGTTTTGCTACATTTACACTTTGCCACTAAATATTTATTGATGCTGTGATCCCGGGACATGGCCCAGGGCCCAGCATTAGTGGGACAGAGGACTAAGATGTGGGACTGTCTAATCCGGGACAGTTGGCATTCATGTAACTCTCCACAACTGTATACAAACTAAAAAAAAGTCCAGCATCTTGGCCCTCTCTCCCACCAATGCTGTGTCCTGTGCTACAGCATCAATGTATATTTAGTGGAAAAGTGTAAATGTAGCAAGACTTTCTTTAGTATGTATACAGTTGTCGAGAGTCACATGTATGCAGGCTGTCCTGGATTTGCAAGGACATTCCCACATCTTGACCCTCTCCTCAAATAATGTTGGGCCCTGGGCCATGTGGGACAGTTGGCATACGTGTAACTCTCTACAACTGTATACAAACTGAAGTAAATTTTGCTACACTTACACTTTGCCACTAAATATTAAATTGATGCTGTGATCCCAGGACATGGCCCAGGGAACAACATTAGTGGGAGAGAGGGCCAAAATACGGGGCTGTCCCGGCTAATCCGGGACAGTTGGCATACATGTAACTCTCCACAACTGTATACAGACTAAAGTAAATTTTGCTACATTTACACTTTACCATTAAATATTAATTGATGCTGTGATTACGGGACATGGCCCAGGGAACAACATTAGTGGGAGAGAGGGCCAAAATACGGGGCTGTCCCGGCTAATCCGGGACAGTTGGCATACATGTAACTCTCCACAACTGTCTACAGACTAAAGTAAATTTTGCTACATTTACACTTTACCATTAAATATTAATTGATGCTGTGATCACGGGACATGGCCCAGGGCACAGCATTAGTGGGAGAGAGGGCCAAGATATGGGACTGTCCCGGCTAATCCGGGGCAGTTGGGATTCATGTAACTCTCCACAACTGTATAGAAACTGAAGTAAATTTTGCTACATTTACACTTTGCCACTAAATATTAATTGATGCTGTGATCACGGGACATGGCCCAGGGCACAGCATTAGTGGAAGAGAGGGCCAAGATATGGGACTGTCCCGGCTAATCCGGGACAGTTAGCATACATGTAACGCTCCACAAATGTATACAAACTAAAGAAAGTTTTGCTATATTTACACTCTGCCACTAAATATTCAGTTTCCCGCAAAAGCCCATTTATAATTTTCCTGTCCCTTAATAGCAGAGAAATAAACTTATGTAAGTAATACATTTCTCTGGGAGGGCTGGGAGAACCTTAGACAGGCCAGTGCTTATCTGTATTCATTTTCCCTGTGTCTGCCTTTTTTACAAATGACGGATCGCGCAAAGCGAAGACTTTATGTCTCTTTCTAGGCCCGTTACACGGTTATACATCTTTGCTGTGCAAATAGCTAATGTTCCTCAGAGGAAATAACATTTATTTTGGGAGCGAGTCGCTCTTTCGCTCCTACCTGCGTGATGAGTATTTTGTAGGCATAGCTGGCTCAAGGCTTGTTCAGGCAACTCTTGTCTTTGTTGCCGAGGCAGAGGGAGAACGTTAAAGTGGACCTCACGGCAGATATAGTTTTTCATGTTAAGAGCAGCACCTGTCATTGTAACATTTTCAGGTATTTATTACCCTCCCCCCCCAACAACAATGGCTTTTCTCTCCAGAAGGAGGCAGCCATCTTTGTTCAGGCATCACCCAGGGCCATCATCTACTTCCTGGACTAAGGGACAAGCTCAGAGATGACACAATCATGTCAAATCAGCAATCTGAATATTTATTTTGTCTCAGTCAATCCCTGGGGGAGGGTGCCCAGATGGTGGCCGGGGGAGTGCATAAATAGTCTGGGGTTTGGAGCCTGAGGTAGCCCTGTACTTGTTCAGGAGGAGAAGTTCCCATTCTGAAGGGCTGCTGCCCTTTCAGGCAGTCCAGATGAAATTCTACCTGGACTGAGGTCCCAGCTCTGCTAAAGCTTGGGGGTCTGTTTGCTGAGAATCTCTGAAGCCTCTCAGCCCACTCTCGCTCTAGAGAGTTCACTAGGGAAATGTCTGTCTGATATTGGAAGGAGGCATCCAAGGGACATTGTGAGTACAGATCTGAATGCAGGATCCTGGTGACTGTTGCTGCCGCTATCCTTTGGGTGTTAGTACTAGTGCTTGACTGGCCTGGGATATCTCTGACAGTGTCTCACAGCTGTCCACATTCAGGTTTTAAGACACGTGGACAGCTCTGTAAAGAACATAGAGGGTCTGCATCCCTTTAAACTTGAGTTCCCTTTGGGGGTATCCCATGCGGAGTGCTCTACAGGAAAAATATTTCGACCCCTTGGCTACTCCAATTAACACCCTCCTAGATAGGTTGCTAGCAAAGCTAGGTAAATTTAGTTCTTTTTGGCTCCACTGTAATCAGTGGAGCAGTTTGTGATTGCTTTGGGCTATTCTGAGCTCCACTGGTTGCAGGTTTAGTTGTTTCTCCCCGTCTTCTGGAGGATTCCAGAATTTAGTAGGCCGGAAAGGCAAATCAGCAACCTGAATATTTATGTTGTCTCAGCCAATCCCTGGGGGAGAGTGCCCAGATGGTGGCCGGGGGAGTGCATAAATAGTCTGGGGTTTGGAGTCTGAGGTAGCCCTGTTCTTGTTCAGGAGGAGAAGTTCCCATTCTGAAGGGCTGCTGCCCTTTCAGGCAGTCCAGATGAAATTCTACCTGGACTGAGGTCTCAGCTCTGCTAAAGCTTGGGGGTCTGTTTGCTGAGAATCTCTGAAGCCTCTCAGCATATTCTCGCTTTAGAGAGTTCACTAGGGAAATGTCTGTCTGATATTGGAAGGAGGCATCCAAGGGACATTGTGAGTACAGATCTGAATGCAGGATCCTGGTGACTGTTGCTGCCGCTATCCCTTGGGTGTCAGTAATAGTGCTTGACTGGCCTGAGATTTCTCTGACAGTGTCTCATGGCTGTCCACATTCATGTTTTAACACACGTGGACAGCTCTGTAAAGAACATGGAGGGTCTGCATCCCTTTAAACTTGAGTTCCCTTTGGGGGTATCTCACAATGAGTGCTGTACAGGAAACATGGAGTGCTCTACAGGAAAAATATTTCAACCCCTTGGCTACTCCAATTGACACCCTCCTAGACAGGTTGCTAGCAAAGCTAGGTAAATTTAGTTCTTTTTGACTCCACTGTAATCAGTGGAGCAGTTTGTGATTGCTTTGGGCTGTTCTGGGCTCCACTGGTTGCAGGTTTAGTTGTTTCTGCCTGCCTTCTCGAGGATTCCAGAATGTAGTAGGCCAGAAAGGCAAATCAGCAACCTGAATATTTATGTTCAATTATAGTGAATACTTGTGAGCTATTATGAATTGAGGTATATGATAAATAATTAAATCTAAAAGTGTATGGGGTGCGCTGGCACTTACATTGACTCACTTAACTAGTGTGTATAGATGATAGAAAAACGAATGCGCCGCGCTCCTATATATTAGTATATACAGCTTATACTACTAAAGTGTATCAATATAGTGAATAGTGACTATACCACTAATTACATATATTACATATAAATCACATGCACAGTGAATACTCCTACAGTGATAGTACCTTAGTGGGTGCTATGGTGTAAACCCATATTGCACCTCTATATAGCTGTGTACATACTATATGATTAATGCAAACACATATGTGCACGTGCTGGTAATACACAAATAATGAATAAAGTCTTTGAAATAAATGTGCAAGTGAATATTCTGTTCCTTTTCTCCAAGTGCTAGATGGTCTCCTTATATGCTCACCTCTATATTTGCCTGAACAAATCCAGGCAAATACGCTTTTTATCCTTCCAGGATAGATGAAATGGGATGATGCCTTTACTCCAGCCGTCCTATAAGGTGGACATACCTATGGATGGATCCTCCTGTTCTTTCCTGTATCTCCCTGTGTATCAATGAGTACACTGAATAGCTCTCTTGGGATCTCCCAGTTCCCCTCCTGGGGTTGTTTCCTCGTTCACTCCTCCTTATAGCAGCTCATGGGATGTTTGGTCAAAGAAGAAAAAGCAGACCATAGTGTCTTATCCTTGTACAAAAAATGTTCCCCCTGATGAAGTCACGTGACCCTGTGACGCAACGCGTAGGGGAGGGGCTCTGACGTCACGACATTGCACTGGAGAAGCGAGTAGATCCGAATACAAGCACAGGCAGATAGCACTGCAGGGGCAGCTACAGAGAGGTTCTTGCTACCGGCTTTTTCACCTGCTGACTGCCATCTATACCTGTCTGGATCACATATGAGCTGTATGCCACCAAGTTATACCTGTTAGTGGCAGAAATAAATCCATTTTTTGTACAAGGATAAGACACTATGGTCTGCTTTTTCTTCTTTGACCAAACATCCCATGAGCTGCTATAAGGAGGAGTGAACGAGGAAACAACCCCAGGAGGGGAACTGGGAGATCCCAAGAGAGCTATTCAGTGTACTCATTGATACACAGGGAGATAAAGGAAAGAACAGGAGGATCCATCCATAGGTATGTCCACCTTATAGGACGGCTGGAGTAAAGGCATCATCCCATTTCATCTATCCTGGAAGGATAAAAAGCGTATTTGCCTGGATTTGTTCAGGCAAATATAGAGGTGAGCATATAAGGAGACCATCTAGCACTTGGAGAAAAGGAACAGAATATTCACTTGCACATTTATTTCAAAGACTTTATTCATTATTTGTGTATTACCAGCACGTGCACATATGTGTTTGCATTAATCATATAGTATGTACACAGCTATATAGAGGTGCAATATGGGTTTACACCATAGCACCCACTAAGGTACTATCACTGTAGGAGTATTCACTGTGCATGTGATTTATATGTAATATATGTAATTAGTGGTATAGTTACTATTCACTATATTGATACACTTTAGTAGTATAAGCTGTATATACTAATATATAGGAGCGCGGCGCATTCGTTTTTCTATCATGAATATTTATGTTGTCTCAGCCAATCCCTGGGGGAGGGTGCCCAGATGGTGGCTGGGGGAGTGCATAAATAGTCTGGGGTTTGGAGCCTGAGGCAGCCCTGTTCTTGCCCAGGTGGAAACATTCCCATCCTAAAGGGCTGCTGCCCTTTCAGGCAGTCCATTGAGGTCCCAGCTCCGCTAAAGCTTGGGGGGCTGTTTGCTGAGAATCTCTGAAGCCTCTCAGCAAACTCTCAGTTTAGAGAGTTCACTAGGGAAATGTCTTTCTGATATTGGAAAGAGGCATCCAAGGGACATTGTGAGTACAGACCTGAATGCAGGATCCTGGTGACTGTTGCTGCAGCTATCCCTTGCAGTATTAATGCTTGATTTGCCTGGGATATCTCTGATAGTGTCTCAGGGAGGTCTACATTCAGGACCAATACTAAAGGGCCTGTCCTAAGGAGTAGTACCAAAATTAAGAGTGTTCTCCCATTGCTGTTCAGAATTAATAGAGTATCCAACAGCTCCCTATGCCCTATCTAAGTTTCAGTAATACATTTCAGAAAAATCAACCCCTAGACTGTCCATTGAGCCAGATAGAGTGACTATTGCTGTGTGCCTGTCTGCCGCTGCATTAATTTGAGAGAGGAACCTGTGGATAATCAGTGGTCCCTTATGGGGGTGAGCCGTACATTTGCTGAGTGCATAGTGGCTCTTCCATCCTATTCTTCTCCCGAAACATTAGTGCCTTTTTAAAACAATCTTATAAAACTATAGCCAGATTTGTTTTCATTTTGGAAAAAATAGAAAGGGGTTAAGATGCATCAGTTTATTTTTCTTCTGTGTCCTATTGTGTAGTACTACCCCCTTAGGAGTCGCTAGAGATTAGGGTCCCCCTATAGTTCTGCACAGCCAGGCAACACTCATTTTCTTCCAACCTTGCACTCCAGAGACAATACATTTTTACATTTTATTGGGGGATTGAAACTTCCTTGAAATATGTACAAGTAGTCAGAAAGGTTTTCTATTCTTGGAGAGCTATCCAGCCTCTCCTTGTGTACCACCTCAGACCCCAGATGAAATCTCCTCTTCACCCAGCTGCCCGAGAGAATCCCTAGGCAAGGGGACCCAGAAGCTGCCACATTAAATGAAAGCAGTCCCAGATGGGGGCTAGTCAGGTTTCCCACCCAAATGCCCTTTCTCTTTATCCGGCCCAGGGGGTGTGGGGTTACTCACTCAGTCTCTCCTGCAAGCTTGTGGGTTGTTGGCTGCCATCAGGCCCTACGCTGGGCTGGCTCCTTCCCTGCTTCCCAGGCTGTCCTCTCTCAGGGGACAATGAGGCTGAGAGATCCTTACTTCCAGCTCTTCTGCCTGTAGGTAGGCTCCTGTCCTGGACCCCCTCCCAGGCTCCACACACCATCTTACTCACTCCATCTTCCACCCAAACGCTAAGCAGGCTTGGTCACTCTTAAGGGCTGTCCTGCCCCCATGGCAACTCTCCTGCTTGGAGATTGGCCAGGATCCCTTGAAAGTGCAGACCAGCTCCTCCACACCCCCACCCACTGAATTTTAGAGACTTCTCCATGTTTCTAGATCAGGTGGAAGTTCCAGAGAGCCGATCTGCAGAGCCTCTCAGCCCTGACCAAAATTTGACCCCCTCTGACTTTTGGCTGCTATTCAGCCTCTATCTAAAGAATAATTTACTTAGCTCCCCCTAGCTACCTAGGAGGGTGCTACAATTGCAAAAAAATGTTCTTTACTTTTTCTTCCAAAGATGAAACGGGAAGTAAGAAGAAATCCCTACAGAGGGAAAAAGCCTCCTTTAAGACCCTTGTCATCAGAACAGGTATCCTGATTGTACTAGTGAAACATTTTTGATTTCCCATCACATTTTTGTCCTATTGACAATGGTCACTAAGTGATCAATTTCCTTACAAGACTTCTCTTCCCATGCAATAATGGCACCGAGCCACTTACAGGCTGGAAAGGCTCACTACACCTACCTACACACTTACTGGATTTCTGGCAGGATCATCAAATATTTTTTGCACTTACTGAACAGATATAATGAAACAATTTCAATGGTATATTTAGCAGACCAAAAGGGAGCCAATAATAGGGTTTACATACACTTTACCACGATACTCAATGCCGGTGATCCAAGTCAGGAATCCGACCTGAAAAGTTCAGTTGAGCCAATCCGAATGGAGTCGCCCATCACTTATGATATTGTCACTTACAAAAATTCAGATGCAAAAAGCATTTAGCAGAATTGATTAGGACTATTGGTGTTGTTATTACTTCTATTATTGTACAGCGATGCAAAAAATGTTCTCGACTTTCCTGACGGCGAGAGGAAAAGCGGGGTGTAATTATGTCATCGGCACACAGAGGAAGCTCATGTTTTTTTATTGCGTATTAAAATTCCTCAGAGCCTCCGCAGACACCTGTGGAGAGCCAGAGAGGTGCACGTAATCGGCTGCGCCTCCCCACCACACTCTGTATAATGGCCGCGTCGCGTCTTATCAGCAGCATACAGGAACCTCGACAATGAATGGACCAGGCATGTCTGTTTACCGCACTAATGCAGGCATAATTATTTTCACAAATAACATTTTCAATATTGTTGCTGATTTCATGGTATCACAGAGAGGAGGAGGACTAACATAAACCTCTCGGAGAGGTTTCTTTTTTCCCCCTTTTTTTGGCGCCTTTGGAAATGAAGAGGACAAAGAATATCATTCGTTGAGCTGATGGTGCTGTTAGGAAACTTGCCAAATGCACAGAAAAGTCCTTCTATTATACCCAAGTTAGATAAAAATTCCCATTGAAGGTAAATTTTGGCAAAATTTTTGTGGTGATTCTGGCTGGGTCTGCAGTATCCTGTCACATGAATCTGTGCTTGCAACCTTGCTCTTGGGCTGTGTAGCGCCACTCTAGATAGCCAGGGGGTGCTAGTTATCAATTAATAGATAGAAAGGCTGAGTAGCAGCCTGGGCATGAGACAGTGGGTCAAATTTAGGTCAGGGTTGAGGGCTCTGCAGGTAAGTTTACTGATACCTACCCCTGCTCTAGAAACTTGGAGAAGATTTTAGAAGCAGTGGGTGGGGGGGAGGAGGGGCTGGCCTGCATACGTAGAGGACTCTGGCCAATCCCCAAGTCGGAGGCTTGGCATGGGGCCATGGAAGCCTTTAAGTGTGACTGAGCATACTCAGCAGCAGGAGAGTTTGAGTGGAAGATGGAGTGAGAGACTGAGATGCAGGAGCCTGGGAGGGGGCTCAGTGGTATGGGGCCTACCTCCAGGAAGAGTTGCTAGAAATGAGAATCACTTAACCTCAGGAGTGCCCTGAGGGAGGACCACCTTTGCAGCACGGAAGGAGCCAGCTCAGAAGAAGGTCTGAAGGCAGCCACCAACCCAATAAGCACACAGGAAAGGAAGAGTGAGTACTCTTGCATCCCCTGGGCTGGAAAAGGGCATTCAGGTGGGACACCTGACTAACCCCCATCTGGGACTGTTTGCTCTAAAGAGACAGATTCTGGGTCTCTTTGCCCAGGGATTCACCCAATGCAGCTGGATGAGGATAGGATTCAACTGTGGTCTGGTTTGGTACATCAGGAGAGGCTTGAGAGCTCTCCAGGAAGAAAGACTTTTTTTTTTTTTTTTGCTGTATAGAGACTTGTACATAGTTACTAAGGAGTTGTCCTCAGTTGCAGTTCCTTTGGGCATCCCATACACCCCTCAACCCCCCCCCCCCATTCAATACCCCTAATAAAACTTAAAAACAAAGCTCAATGACTGTTTGCTGTCTCTAGAATTCAAGTTTGCGAAAATGTGTGTTGCCTGGATTTGCAGGACTATTGGGGGACTCAAAACTTCAGCAGCTCCTAAGGGGGTAGTGCTACAGCTGTAAGCGAGCAATTTTGATAATCCAAGGAATACAAAGGTAGTTTCGGGATTCTGTAGGGTATCCCCAGATTTTAGTGGCATCCCATCCAGGTCTCTTAGACCAACACATCCCCTGCCAGCCAACCAACCATCCATGACTTTGTCTTTGGTCCCCATAGCTTCCACCCCTCCTTACTGTCCTCTGCAGAGGTTGATTATTAGGACCACTAGCATCCTAACAAACATTGACCTCATGTGTCTGCCCTTAACCCAGGATTTACAGGAGGGCAAAAGTGGACTTCCTCCATCCAAACCTGCAGCCTGCTCCACCTCCCAGTTCCTGCCTTCTACTTGTCTGGTGCTGAATGGTACAGGGCCACTCAGATGGGGACAATTGATATAAGTAGGCATTCTAATGGGGACAATTAATGTAAGGGGGAATTTTGTTGGAGACATTTGATATAAGGGGACACTCTGATGGTGGGAATTGATGTAAGGGTACACTTTCATTGGCACAATTGATGGAAGAGGGTACTCTGATGGGAACAATTGATGTAAGTGTCACTCATATGGGGAAAGATGATGTTAGGGCATACCTTGGTAGGGACAGTTGAAGTAAGGAGGCACTCTGGTGGGGAAAATTGATGTAAGGGGGCACTTTAATAGAGACAATTTATGTAAGAGGCCCTCTAAGTGGGACAATTAATGTAAGGAGGTACTTAAAACATTTTCCTGGCGCCAACATGGGAGCATACATGTGGTTGTATGCTGCCATGGATTGGCAGCAGGAAAGGAAAATTAAAGTATTTTATACAATTTTCCAATTTCTCACAGACTACGAGTAGAGAAGTAGAGAAACGTGGTATCAGGATCTTGCTGTGTTGTCTGTCACTTGTGCATTCACTTCCACATTGACCTGCTTCGGGATAACCCCTTTTATGGTTCAGGGGCTCTTAAATTCAAAACAGGTTTAGAGGCTGTGGCAGGATTTTATTTTTGTCTTTGACTTCACCAGGGGTTTATCCTATTAAGTACAGTTGCAAGAAAAAGTATGTGAACCCCTTGGGATTACGTGGAGTTTTGCATGAATTGGGCATAAAATGTGCTCTGAACCTCATCTAAGTCACAACAATAGAAGAACACAGTCTGCTGAACATAATACTACACAAACATTAGATGTTGCCATGGTTTAATTGCACATAACATGTAAACATTCACAGTGCAGGGAGGAAAAAGTATGTGAACCTTTGGACTTAATAACTGGTTGACCCTCCTTTGGCAGCAATAACCTCAACCAAACGTTTCCTGTAGTTTCAGATCAGACCTGCACAACGATCCATCTATCGATCGACTTCAGTGCAACCAACCTGTTGTTTTTTTTTTGTACATTCACTGCCAGTAGCTTTAGCCACCAGCAGTGATCATTGTATTCTGGAGGTGGGAAACCCTCCTGTTGTCAGAATGCAATAGTGCAGCAGGGGGGGGGGGGGATTTCCCCATCAACACTGGTTGTGTTGATGGGTAAATCAAGAAATTTTCTTTCCTTCAACCCATGGTTGCAGGTAATCACTTTCATAATCTATGACCAGCCCTACTTCATGTACCAATGAAGGAGTGGATATGAAAGCACAGTCATCAACAAAAACCCCAATCTTTTCCTATTGTACTAAAAATTTAACCAGAACAAGAAGTGAATGAAAACCTCCTCAATGGGGACACAGACATAAATATAATAAAGAGAAGTGTTCTAACCCCTCCCCAAACTATTCCCCTGCCCCTCCAAGAAAAATGGCTAGCATTGGGTTTCAAAACATGGCCTTAATGGTTAACCCCCCTAATATTCTAACCTTCCTAACACCCAATACTGGAATACAAAATGTATACATTAAATGGCTGAACATGTGTGGACACCTGACTATGACACCTATATGGGCTTGTTGGAAACCCTATCCCTTTAATATAGAGGTAGCCCCTCTTTGTGTCTGTATCAGCCTCTATTTTTAGTGCAAATTTTTGGATTGGATGGATGAGGCTTGCAATGGACATTTCAGTTCATTCCAAAGGTGTTCCGTAGGGTTGATGTCAGGGCTCTTCACAGGACACTCAAGTTCCTCCACATCAAACTCATCAAACCATGTCTTTATGGAGCCGGCTTTGTGCATGAGGGCATGGTCATGCTGTTACAGAAAAGGATCTTCCTCAGACTGGTGCCGCAAGGTTGAAAGTGCAAAATGGTCTAAATCAGGAGTCTCCAAACTTTCTAAACAAAGGGCCAGTTTACTGTCCTTCAGACTTTCGGGGGGCTGGACTGTTGCCAGTGGGAGATGGAAATGTCCTGGCATCAATGGGAATAAACAATGCCCCATCTTTGATGTCAGTGGGAGGAATAGTGCTCCATCTTTGATGTCAGAGGAAGGAATAGTGCCCCAATATTGGTGTCAGTGGGAGGAATAATGCTCCATCTTTGGTGTCAGTGGGAGGAATAATGCCCCATTATTGGTGTCAGTGGGAAGAATAGTGCCCATCATTGATGTCAGTGGGAGGAATAGTGCCCCATCATTGGTATCAGTGGGAGGAATAGTGCCCCATCATTGGTGTCAGTGGGAGGAATAGTGCCCCATTTTTGGTGCCAGTGGGAGGAATAGTGCCCCATTTTTGGTGTCAGTGGGAGGAATAGTGCCCCATCCTTGGTGTCAGTGGGAGGAATAGTGCCCCATCATTGGTGTCAGTGGGAGGAATAGTGCCCATTATTGATATCAGTGGGAGGAATAGTGCCCCATCATTGATATCAGTGGGAAGAATAGTGCCCCATCATTGATCTCAGAGGGAAGAATAGTGCCCATAATTGATGTCAGTTGGAGGAATAGTGCTCCATCTTTGGTGCCAGTGGGAGGAATAGTGCTCCATCTTTGGTGTCTGTGGGAGGAATATGGCCCCATCATTGGTGTCAGTGGGAGGAATAGTGCCCCCTCATTGGTGTCAGTGGGAGGAATAGTACCCATCATTGATATCAGTGGGAGGAACAGTGCCCCATCATTGGTGTCAGTGGGAGAAATAGTGCCCATCATTGGTGTCAGTGGGAGGAATAGTGCCCATCATTGGTGTCAGTTGGAGGAATAGTGCCCATCATTGGTGTCAGTGGGAGAAATAGTGCCCCATCTTTGGTGTCTGTGGGAGAAATATGGCCCCATCATTGGTGTCAGTGGGAAGAATAGTGCCCCCTCATTGGTGTCATTGGGAGGAATAGTACCCATCATTGATATCGGTGGGAGGAACAGTGCCCCATCATTGGTGTCAGCGGGAGAAATAGTGCCCCCTCATTGGTGTCAGTGGGAGGAATAGTGCCTTATCATTGGTGTCAGTGGGAGGAATAGTGCCCCATCATTGATGTTAGGGGGAGGAATAGTGCCCCATCATTGGTGTCTGTGGGAGGAATAGGCCCCATCATTGGTGTCAGTAGGAGGAATAGTGCCTTATCATTGGTGTCAGTGGGAGGAATAGTGCCCATCATTGATGTTAGGGGGAGGAATAGTGCCCCATCATTGATGTTAGGGGGAGGAATAGTGCCCCATCATTGATGTTAGGGGGAGGAATAGTACTCCACCTTTGATGTCAGTGGGAGGAATAGTGCTCCATCTTTGGTAATGAAACAGTGCCCCAAGGTTGCTGTCATTAGGAGGAATTATACCCATCGTTGGTGTCAGTGGGAAGAATTATTCCCCACTGTTGGTGTTAGTGGATGGAATAATATCCCAAGGGCTGGATGAAGGCAAGCAAAGGGCCACATTTGGCCCCCAGACCACACTTTAGAGACCACTGGTCTAAAATGTATTTTTATGCTGTAGCACTAAAAGTAGCCTTCACTGTAAACACCTGGATTGAACCATTTGGAGGGTTGCCCTCATAGTGTCGGCCATACAGGTAGGTGTGATGGTCAGCTCTCTACAAACCTTTGGGCCTATAGTGTGCGACTGAAAACATCAGCTGCCTATCACTACAATCACCTTTAGCAATACCTTATGCAGCAAGCAAAATGACAGAGGAAGAGGCACTTTGCTAAAACCAATCCTCAGTCCCGAAAGAAAAAGAAGGGAACATTTTGAAGGACATTTAGATGACTCAGAAACAAGCACGACTTCATAAACTGGTAACAGCTCAATTCTATGGGGCGACCCGTGGGGTCTTCAGGAGTTCAGACCGGTGGTTAATTAAATTTCTCTCCCCTTTGTTGCTGCTGACAGTCAGAGCATTGGCAACGGTGGGGATATTAGTCCTATGGGAGTCAGGCCGCATTCAGCAACGACTTCAGGCGAGCCATTGAACTGCTGTCATACGCTAGCGATTTTCAGTCACTTCCAGTCTCTGATGGCCAAACAGCGGCCCAGCACAAGGTGAAAAGCTCTTAATTTCAATGCTAATAAAAAAAAAAGAAAAAAGAAGAGGCTTCTGTATAGGAGGACGCAGCCAGATCGCCAACCTGCAAAAATTACAATAACTTCTAAATGTGTCATTGAGACTCGGAAGGCGAGTTTGGAGTGACAGTGATCGGGGTTGCCGGGACGTGTTCATTTACACTATAAAAATATGTCTGATATCAGAAGGCCGCCAGCTCTGAACTCCTGAAGTTGGAATAAAATCAGCATTAAAACAGGTGCTAACAATCTATAAATGGATGAGAGTGGAAAACTTTATAGCTGAACTCCAGGCAGGCATTATAGACAAAAATTAACACGTGTCTCTCCTTCACGTGTCCCCCATGCCAGTGTAGAGCGGGCCTCTCCTTGTGTCCCCCAAGGTGGTGGAGAGCGGGCCTCTCCTCATGTCCCCCAAGGTGGTGGAGAGCGGGCCTCTCCTCGTGTCCCCCAAGGTGGTGGAGAGCAGGCCTCTCCTCGTGTCCCCCAAGGTGGTGGAGAGCGGGCCTCTCCTCGTGTCCCCCAAGGCGGTGTAGAGCGTGCCTCGTGTCCCCCAAGGTGGTGAGAGCGGGCCTCTACTCGTCTCCCCCAAGGTGGTTTACAGCGGTCCTCTCCTTGTGTTCCCCAAGGCGGTGGAGAGAAGGCGTCGTGTCCCCCAAGGTAGTGGAAATCGGGCCTCGTGTCCCCCAAGGAGGTGGAGAGCAGGCCTCGTGTCCCCCAAGGAGGTGGAGAGCGGGCCTCGTGTCCCCCAAGGCGGTGGAGAGCGGGCCTCGTGTCCCCCAAGGCGGTGGAGAGCGGACCTCATGTCCCCCAAGGCGGTGGAGAGTGGGCCTCATGTCCCCCAAGGTGGTGGAGAGCGGACCTCATGTCCCCCAAGGCGGTGGAGAGTGGGCCTCGTGTCCCCCAAGGTGGTGGAGAGCGGGCCTGTCCTCGTGTCCCCCGAGGCGGTGGAGAGCGGGCCTCTCCTCGTGTCCCCCGCGCCGGAGAAGAAGAAACCGGAAGTCGGAAACCAGAAGTCGGTTTCACAACAAGGCTTGGAGCGTAAGTGGAATGCAAATCGATCCCCGGGGCCTGGGGATCGCATTGCAATCCACCCGCTCCATCTGTGCTCGCCACAAAGGGATTTCCCCTCGCATTTGGCGAGCGGGCGAGCGGAAATTTCAAGCCCTGCATTAATATATTAGTAAATGCATGTTTAAATGCAAAAAAGGTAAGTACCTGAATTTGGCCCGGTATGAGTCTCCTGCAATCCCTGTACACCGGAGCTGAGAGAGGGGGAAGGAGAAGCAGTACCAAGAGCCAATCGTGTGCTAACAGGGGACGTGCTGATAGGAGTAAAAAGCAGAGTGACAGAGAATTGAGCTCATCACTGGGAAGTGTGTCTATTGTCACAGGCTGGGGGAATGGACAAGACCTGTAATAATGAACTGCAATAGTCTCCTCCCATGCAGAACAGGGCTGTGCTGTGTGGCAGGGCTGTGTAACTCTCAAAAATGGAGAAACATACAAATCTCTTGACAGGTAAAACAGTTCCTTTATATGTATTTTGTGTATTTATGTATTACACTGTGTGCAGAAATTCTCTATATTTTTAAGCGCGCCAACGTCTTCAAGGGCCCCAACGTAGCAGAAGGCTAAGTTTAAGGACTGTACATAGTTAGTAATGGTTAGGCACAGCTTTCATTAGCTTGACAATACTTTTTTCACAAAGGCCTAGGTTTAGCTCTCTCATTCCAACCCTTGCTGTTTTGGTACCAATTTGGTTGCCTTTCTCCGCTCATATAATGATGTGAGCTGAAGTTTACTCTTGTCTGATTTGAGATACATTAAAGCTGGAGTTCAGATTTTTCAGCTACTGGTTTATTAACCCTTAAGGGCATTTCCAAGGAATTCAGGTGGTAGTTATTTTGGCGTTTTGGAGTTAAACTGAAAACACCAGCCTAAAATCCTAAAGAAAACATCCTATTACCATTTCATAGCATTATGGGTACCATGCTGTGATTTGGTGTTCTGATGTTTTTTTCTGAGTTCATAAAGTTATGAAATTTAGATTTCCAGTATCTTCTACAGTAGACGTGTTTTCCTTAGTCTTTCAGTATATCCAAAGTTAGATGTGGCCTTCCTTGAGATTTTCCAAAGGTAGATGTGGGCTTGTGACTCTTCCAGCATCACTGTCATGGCTCTGGCCAAAGCAAAGATGCTCAGAGACCTGGCATTTCTGCCAGTACCTTGCATGGCTGCAGAAATGCACACTGGCGAAAATCTATGCACATTGGCGCACGGTCGTAAGTTGGAATGCGCATACTCACTGGTGCATAGTTACGCACGCATTAGCCCAGTTTGGTGCCAGATGGCCTTTATAAGGAAGCCCATCACTCCCTCAAATTTCTAGTTGATCTCTGTCTCCCCAGTACCTTTGTCCGTGTTCCCTTGCTATTGTGATCAGCTGTTACCGATTTGGTTTGTTCCTGGACCCGTCTTCTCTGCCTGACTCCTGATCTGACCCTGGCTTGGCTAACGGATATTCTCACCTGCTTTCCTGATCTGATCCTGGCTTGGCTAATGGATATTCTCACCTGCTCTCCTGATCTGATCCTGGCTTGGCTAATAGATATTCTCACTTTCTCTCCTGTGTATGACCGCGCTATCCTATTGACTACATCTGCTCCAATCTCCACCTTGCATCTGACCTTGGCTTTGAACCAACTACTCTGTGGTCCTCTACTACCCTGCAGGCCTGCATACCTGTCACGTGCGCCACCTGTCTGCAAACACCATTCCAGTGCATCAGCTGTGCTCCTGGGTGTACCTCTGACAAGCACTCCTACAGGTGCCCAGTGCTACTTTAGGCCTGACTCCTTCTGTCCCATATCCAGGGAAGTCTGGAACTTAGCCACAAGGGAAGCCCTCTCTCCATTGGCCTCTAACTCCAGGTACGTGATAATCATTAGTGGTAGATTTGGACTTCCTTGAGTGTTCCACTGTCTCCAGCAGTAGAGAATGGCTTCCCTGAGTCTTCTGGTATCTTTGGCATTATATGTAGGCTTCTATGATTTTTTTCCAGCATTGTCAAAAGTAGACATAGGCTTCCCTAAGTCATTCGGTATCTCCTGAGGTAGAAGTGGTTTCCACTGACTCTTCCAGCTCACTAGTGGTAAATTTGGGGTTCCATAAATCTTTCAGTATCTCCAGGCTTTCCTGAGTCTTCCTGCACCACCAGTTTTTGAAATAGGCTTTCATGAGCCTTGTAGTGTCATTAGCAGTAGAACTGGGCTTTACTGAATCTTCCATTATCACCAGCGGTAGAAGACCATAATGGGTCTTCCATATCTCCAGCAGCAGAAGAGGTTTCTCAGAATCCTCCAGTATAACCAGCATGAATTTTGAATATCCATGAGTCTTCCAGTATCTCCAGAATTTGATGACCACTTCCTTAACCACCTTCCGACCGGCCGTTGTATATAAACTGCCGAACGGTGGCACTGCAGGGTTGGGTAGCCGTTTATAAACAAGATATCCTCCAGACACAGCGAAACACCGTTCGTCGGACAGGACCTCTGTACGAGGTCCCGATCATGTGATCACTGATTGGCCAATCAGTGATCACATGCAAAGTAGTAAGCAAGATGTCACTTGTGACATCATTGCTTACTATGTGTGAAATCTGTGAATGATCACAGAGGTCACATGGTACAGGGCTATTCACAAACAGCCTTGTACCATGTGACAAGCTGTGACCAATCACAGCTCACTCAGTACTTCTCAATGACTGCAAGAATGCAGACAGAGAGAAAGAGAAATGATTGCTTTTACATCCTATATGGGTGTAAAAGCAATCAGTGTAAAAAAAAAAATCTTCATCACCCCCAAAAGTAGTACAGTGTCACCATGGTGACACTGTACTGCTAGGGTAACAGTATGTAAAAAAAAATAATAATAATAAAATAAATAATAATATAAAAAAAAAATAAAAGTGTAAAAAAAAGTTTAAAAATGATAATTTTTGGTTATAAACTAATTTGGCTTATTTTGTTTTTTTACTAAAAAGATAACGGAATAAATTTTGGCCAAGATTTATGATGAAATATTATTTATTTGCAATATTTTATAAGAAAAACACTTTTTTTCAAACTTTTTGGACTTTTTCATTTACATAGCAAAAAAAAAAAATCCCAGTGGGGAATAAATACCACCAAAATAAAGCTTTATCTGTCTCAAAAAAATGGTGAAAAAATTCATATGGGTACAGGGTTGCATGACCGCGCAATTGTCATTCAAAGTGTGATAGCGCTGAAAGCTGAAAATTGTCCTGGGCAGGAAGGGGGTGAAAGTGTCCGGACTGGAAGGGGGTGAAAGTGTCCAGACTGGAAGGGGGTGAAAGTGTCCGGACTGGAAGGGGGTGAAAGTGTCCGGACTGGAAGGGGGTGAAAGTGTCCGGACTGGAAGGGGGTGAAAGTGTCTGGACTGGAAGTGGTTAAAGTAATGGGGTTTAGATGAACCTGGTCTTTCCCTTTGATTCATAGAAGATGGTATGTCTGGTAATACGATAACCTCCAAGTTGTGACTTCCCCAGTTAACCCCATCTGATGGCAGCCCAGGAAACAGTTAACACTGAAGCAGGGGCGGACTGACAACTTATGGGGCCCCCGGGCAATAGGGGATCATGGGGCCCCTGTGTCCTTGCCCAAACTCAAAAAAGCCTATGAAAAAGGTACCAGGGGCCTCTCATGGGGCCCCCTACTGACCCCGGGCCCTCGGGCAGTGCCTGAGTTACCAAATGGTCAGTCCGCCCCTGCACTGAAGGCAGATCTGTAGCCCTGTACAAAGCTTTTTAGCTGTACAAAGAGTTTTAGTAAGCCCGGTCATACCAGTGACTCAACACTGTCCAGCAGACAGTGTGGGGGCTGACTTACCTTTCACAGAAGCCGTGTGTTACAGTACCTCCTGTATCCCTGTCTGTACATCCAGGGGCATGGCCAGTGGCGTATTTAGGTTTTGTGATGCCCTAGGCAACACTAAAGTGCCACCCCCCACCCAACAAAGAGAGCCTGAGATTGACCAACAACACCCCTGCCCCCTCCCCACCTTAGAGAGCCTTCCACTACCATCGCCCCTATACACCGGCCACTCCCCTCCCAGCAAAAGAGAGAAAGATACTCACCTTCACAGCTCTGGACATACCCAGGAACAAGTGTCAAGCAGCCCGCAGCCTCTCTCAGATCCCACCAGGTCCCCAAGCCGCATGTGTCCCCTCTTTCGTCCCTTCTTCCATGGGGGCAGTGCTGCCCCCCTGAAAAATGCCACCCTAGGCAAATGCCTTGTTTGCCTTGTGGTAAATACACCTCTGGGCATGGCCCATCCTATCCACTTGCTGCGTGTTGTGTGCATGTACACCAGGTTGTGGCCTACTGCCAATGGTGTGAGGTTGTTGGAGCACTGGTGCACATGCTGTAGCATGCATTGACAAGTGTCCCTGACGCTAGGCTTGCTCACTTGCCAAGAGGGTTCTTAAGCTTCCCTCATGGTGACTGGTGCTACCATGTGTGTGAGATTACTGTTTTTCCTGCTTTGTTGTTCCTGGATTACCTAACTCTGTTCATGTTGCCTTCCCCATTGCCAATTCTACCTGTTCCTACTAGCCTCTTGCTTGCCACTTGCCTCAACCCTTTTCTTCTGACCTCCTGTAACTCAAACCGTATGTCCACATCAAAGCCATCCTGTTCCAGAGACCCTTTGGTGGGACAATCCTAAGGGTTATGGTGTCTGCTTGCCGAAAAGTAGTCCAAGGGGGCCCCTAGGAACTCTGGCCCATCACTCTTTGCATGGTGCTCTGGTGAAGGAGAAGAGCCCTAAAGCGGTACCGAGTATTTCAGGAGAAGTAGCTTGTCATAGAGTGGAGTTTTATTAACCTCCTTAGCGGTGTTCCCGAGTGTAGCTCGGGGTAAAATTTCTATACCAAAAGCGGTAACCCCGAGCTACACTTGGGCTTACCATGCGGCGCTGCTCTGGGGGTCCCTGCAGCACTTACCTTGTCCTTCGCTCCCGCGATGTGTCCCCTCCAGCGTCCCCGGCCATCTCCTCCGGCTGATGCCGGCATCCGGCTTCTGTGTTCCGGTCCCTGTGACGTCGGGACGTACGGGTGCCAGAACCTGTGGGAAATTTAAATTTTTTTAAAAATTTCATTTTTGCTGTCATTGCTATTTGAATGCATTTCACATACATTTTGTCCCGAGTGCTTTGTCCGGCGCCCTGCCTGCATTTTGAATGTTCTTTCTGCCTGGAAACTTAGAAAAGTCCATGACGTCCAAAAAGCGTCCCTTTACGTCAAAAGCGGTTTTAGAACAGCGATAGTAAATCAGAACCACTTGCAGAATTGAGTGATAATGATTCGTGGGGGAAATTTGTCATCAGACACTGAAAACAATTTTGCGACTTTGCTCAGCGATGTGCGAATTTGCCTCTGTATTTCAAATTTCAGTGTTTTTGGATTGATTATATTATTGAATTAAATTTATTATTATTATATTATTATTTTTTATGATTATTTATTAAATTATAATTCATGATTTCAGGTTTCAAATTTTATCATATCCGGAATGTTTATTAGACTCTTGTTCGGACAGATTTCAGTGAGTTATTCCTAAAAATTACAGCCTACAATAAAAAACTACATATTTACATGCAAAAAAATGGTACCGCTTTCAGCACAAAAAATCAGAAAGAATCATACTGCTAGGGAGGTTAAAACAGCAGTTTTGTGCAATTTCTAGCAATTTTATTTTCTATCGATCCTAACAGTAGCTCCATTATTTATCCACATCCTTTAATAGGATAAACCCAACTCCAGCTCACACCTTTTAAAGCCCAACTCCAGGAAACCTAAAAAAATTATCCCTGTCTGCGAGGCTGTGGCTACACTGTACGGGATAACTGCTTGTTTAGCCTAGGGGAGAGTAAAAGCACTTTAACTTAAATGATCCCCTGGCAGATGGTGCTCCCCCACACTCTGGCAGTGCACTGTTCCTAGACATCACACCATGCAATGTAGGGCTATGGACACTACATTGGTCTTGATGACATCAGGACCTTAGACAGCTGGAGCATGGGGGGTGAAGAGGTTGTGGGGATTGGTCTAGCAGCAGGGAAGCAGCAGAGGATCAGGTAAGTATGTTTTCTTTTCCATGCCCCCTAGACTTGAGCAAGCTATACATTATAGAATTTTCTTTCCTTCAACCCGTATTTGAAGGAAAGAAAATTCTACACTGTAAGGGATAACTGCTTGCTTAGCCTAGGGGAGAGTAAAAGCACTTTCACTTAAATGATCCCCTGGCAGATGGTGCTCCCCCACACTCTGGCAGTGCACTGTTCCTAGACATCACACCATGCAATGTAGGGCTATGGACACTACATTGGTCTTGATGACATCAGGACCTTAGACAGCTGGAGCATGGGGGGTGAAGAGGCTGTGGGGATTGGTCTAGAGTAAAGAGGATCAGGTAAGTATGTTTTCTTTTCCATGCCCCCTAGACTTGAGCAAGCCATACATTATAGAATTTTCTTTCCTTCAAATACGGGTTGAAGGAAAGAAAGTCACTTGATACGCTACCAACACAGTCAGGGGAATCCCGTCCACTGCATTATTGTATTTTTACCAGGGGCGGACTGACCATTTGGAAATGGGGTCAGTAGGGGGCCCCATGAGATGCCCCTGGTACCTTTTTCATAGGCTTTTTTGAGCTTGGGCAAGGACACAGGGGCCCCATGATCCCCTATTGCCCGGGGGCCCCATGAGTTTTCAGTCTGCCCCTGATTTTTACCCATATTTTTTTTATTCGTATGTGGCCACAAACTTGTTACAAAGTCTCAGAATTTCCACTCCGTGAGGCTCCCGGAACAGATCTTGATAGTTTTCATCTATTGATTCTCGCAACACCTGTTCCTTGTGTTCATAAATTTTATTACATCCTTCCAAATTTTTGTTCGATACCCAAAGCGGCAAGAATGGATGTAATAGCAGAAATGCCATCGCCGCGGTTTAGTGGCCTTAAGAATTATGAATGTCAGATTAGGAAAGTGCTGGCGAGATAATCATTCTCATTGGCCGACAGCTGCGCTTAGCAAAGTCATTATTCCCCGGCGGGGGGCGGGGGGTGATATGATCCCTGGCCCGCGCCGGGTGCTTGTTCACTTACAATATTACACATCAGAAGGAATGTTCTGCCAATTAATGTGAGGGTATGATCTGAAATTGCAGAATCGCTTCTCTTCCATATTCATGAAGTCGTGGAGCAACTCAAGGCTCAGAAACCCTCAATATTCGAGGGATTAAATGTCCACCAAAAAAAAAAAAAGAAATCAAACTCCAATTGCTTTGCAGGAAAGATTAACTAATAACTTTTGTAGGTAAAAGCTTCAAGCTATATTGAAAGAATTGTACATTTGTGGAACACGAAAGTTGAAAGTTTAACGTTTATTTTTTTTTTTAGATCTATTTGTGAGCGCGATGAGCCTACAGAGGGTCTGTGAGCGAAATAAAAAAATCACATAAATGATACGATCGATCATTAGCCTAAAGCGGTATTGAACCCAAAAGCAAACATTTATGATATTGCAGATTACCAATTCTTAGATCTGATGGCTGCATTTGTTTTCTTTTTAGGCTTTTTTCTATTTTCATCTGGTGATCCAGCCAGCAGGTCTGTTGTTTCTCAAAGCAGAAGCTCTCCAGCAAAATATCAGTTTACATGGATAACACACAAACCACTTAAAGCGGAGTTCCACTCATCCTGTCAAAAAATAAAAGTCAGCAGCTACAAAAACTGGAGCTGCTGGCTTTTAAAACACAGCCACTTACCTGTCCTTCGGTCCCGTGGTGTGTCCCCTGCAGCCCGTTTCACCAGCCGTCCTGTATTCCAGGAGGTCGGCATCTTCAGTGTGGGCACCCGGCTGTGATAGCTTGCGGCTTCACTGCACATGTGCGAGTAGCGCTGCGCTTCATGAATGCTCCTGTAGTCTTCTGGGACCTGTCACGTGTCCCAAAAGACTACAGGGAGGGAGGACACCTTCTGCTTCCGATCAACTAGGCAATTGGACCGGATGGGGGAGCACGTACTTGTCAAATTCGGGCAGTCCTTAAAGCGGAACTTCCCCTTTTGGGTGGAGCTCCGCTTTAAAGTGTTACTAAACACCGGATCCGGCATGCACTATATCCGCTCTCCCCAGACCCTGCATTCACTATATCTGGTCTCCCCAGACCCTGCATTCACTATATCTGCTCTCCCTGGACCCTGCATTCACTATATCCGCTCTCCCCGGACCCCGCATTCACTATATCCGCTCTCCCTGGACCCTGCATTCACTATATCCCCTCTCCCCGGACTCTGCATTCACTATATCCGCTCTCCCTGGACCCTGCATTCACTATATCCCCTCTCCCCGGACTCTGCATTCACTATATCCGCTCTCCCTGGACCCTGCATTCACTATATCCCCTCTCCCCGGACTCTGCATTCACTATATCCGCTCTCCACGGACCCTGCATTCACTATATCCGCTCTCCCCGAACCCTGCATTCACTATATGCGGTTTCTCCGGACCCTTCATTCACTATATCCGCTCACCCCGGACCCTGCATTCACTATATGCGGTCTCCCCGGACCCTGCATTCACTATATACGCTCTTCCTGGACCCTGCATTCACTATATCTGCTCTCCCCGGACCCTGCATTCACTATATCTTGTTTCCCCGGACCTTGCATTCACTATATCCGCTCTCCCCGGACCCCGCATTCACTATATCCAGTTTCCCCGGACCCCGCATTCACTATATCTGGTCTTCCCGGACCCTGCATTCACTATATCCCCTCTCCCTAGACCCTGCATTCACTATATCCGCTCTCCCTGGACCCTGCATTCACTATATCCCCTCTCCCCGGACCCCGCATTCACTATATCCAGTTTCCCCGGACCCCGCATTCACTATATCCGCTCTCCCCGGACCCTGCATTCACTATATCCCCTCTCCCCAGACTCTGCATTCACTATATCCAGTCTTCTTGGACCCCGCATTCACTATATCCGCTCTCCCAGGACCCCGCATTCACTATATCCGGTTTCCGCGGACCCTGCATTCACTATATCCGCTCTCCCAGGACCCCGCATTCACTATATCCGGTTTCCGCGGACCCTGCATTCACTACATCCGCTCTCCCCGGACCCTGCATTCACTATATCTGGTCTTCCCGGACTCCGCATTCACTTTATCTGGTCTTCCCGGACCCCGCATTCACTATATCCGCTCTCCCCGGATCCTGCATTCTCTATATCTGGTCTCCCTGGACCCTGCATTCTCTATATCCGGTCTCCCCGGACCCTGCATTCACTATATCCGCTCTCCCCGCATTCACTATATCCGCTCTCCCCACATTCATTATTTCCAGTCTCCCTGGACCCTGCATTCACTATATCCGGTCTCCCCGGACCCTGCATTCACTATATCTAGTCTCCCCGGACCCTGCATTCACTATATCCGCTCTCCCCGGACCCTGCATTCACTATATCCGCTCTTCCTGGACCCCGCATTCACTATATCCGCTCTCCCCGGACCCTACATTCCCTATATCCGCTCTCCCTGGACCCTGGCCCTCCTAAAGTGTGAAGGACAGTAAACTGGCCCTTTGTTTGAAAAGTTTGGAGACCCCTGCCTTAGTGCATCGGGATACCTTTCAGAATGACTGACACCGCAATGCATTAATGCCCACAGTGGAAGTGTGTTCTGGCCCTCGGGGTTTTGCTCCAGTTAAATCTTTTTAGACAGCTTTTTTGTTTGGAAATACAGAAATAAAAACCATAAAAATAAAGGCTGCCCATTGTAAGCACCCCTGGCCCCCTATATGGTTTGTCCCATTCCCTGTAGCTGACACCTTTGTTGGACAGCTTGGCCAGTTGAAGGAAGTGGGAAGAATAAGGGATCTACCTGAAGACCCAACAGGTATGTTATCGCATTCTCCTATCTGACTGGGCCTATCACTTAAAAGGAATATCTGAATGGCCAGATGCGGCGAGGGAACCTCGTTACACTTGCTAAGCAGGCACACTTCAGGAGGACAATCCGGCAAAAGATGGATGTTCTAAACACGACCGTCAAACACCTCAACAAGTCAGTCACACTAATGATCAGTGCATGGAGACAAGAGCAATTTGTCAACAGCTCATTAAAGCAAAGTTGTTTCGGTCTGAATAACTTCCAATCATTTACCTATTTATCAAAGCCGCAGCTGCCACTTCCTCCGCGCTATGGGTAATGAAGATGCGCTCGTGTTGTCATTAGCACGAAAAGCGAAGCACAAAAAAGAAAAAAAAACAGTAAAAAAAAAGCCCAAACCCTTCATGGCCCAAACCCTTTAAGATGCGGTGCGATGTTCAGGATCGCATAGGTGTGAGCCCACATGGAAGAAAAATAGATTTAAATTTTCTTCCCAAATACATCTGAAATACTACAATTTTGGCCATATTCAATATATTTGAAAAAAAAAAAAAAAAAAAAATATATATATATATATATATATATATATATATATACAGTGGGGATCGAAAGTTTGGGCACCCCAGCTAAAAATTTGTATTAATGTGCATAAAGAAGCCCAGGAAAGATGGAAAAATCTCCAAAAGGCATCAAATTACAGATTAGACATTCTTATAATATGGGGTTGGATCAATCATGCTTTGGGGTTGTGTTGCAGCCAGTGGCACAGGGAACATCTCACGAGTAGAAGAAAAAATGGATTCAATAAAATTTCAGCAAATTTTGGATGGTAACTTGATGCCATCTGTGAAAAAGCTGAAGTTAAAGAGAGGATGGCTTCTACAGATGGATAATGATCCTAAACACACCTCGAAATCCACGGGGGATTACATCAAGAGGCGTAAACTGAAGGTTTTGCCATGGCCTTCACAATCTCCTGACCTCAACATAATTGAAAATCTATGGATAGACCTTAAAAGAGCAGTGCGTGACAGACAGCCCAGAAATCTCAAAGAACTGGAAGACTTTTGTAATGAAGAATGGGCAAAGATACCTCAAACAAGAATTGAAAGACTCTTGGCTGGCTACAAAAAGCGTTTACAAGCTGTGATACTTGCCAAAGGGGGCAGTACAAGATATTAACTCTGCAGGGTGCCCAAACTTTTGCAGACGCCATTTTTTTGTTTTCTGTTATTCTGAAAGTGTAAATGATGGAAATAAAATCTAACTTTTGTTGACATATTATAAGAATGTCTAATCTGTAATTTGATGCCTTTTGGAGATTTTTCCATCTTTTCTTGGTTTCTTTATGCACATTAATACAAATTTTTAGCTGGGGTGCCCAAACTTTCGATCCCCACTGTATATACAGTTGTGTTCAAAATAATATCAGTCAGACATCACTAACCTGATCAATCACTGTTTTTGGTAGAAATTATATTTCTACATGGCAAATAATTTCCTAGCAGGTGTAGTAGAGTAATAGAAATCCAACAGACCCAACAGTCATGACATGCATGCTGCTGATTCTGTGTCATTGAATCACTCATTGAAAGGGGCGTGTTCAAAATAATAGCAGTGTGGATTTCTATTAGTGAGGTCATTCATTCTTTGATAAACAGGTGGCAATTATTGCCCTTATTTAAGGAAGGAAGGCAGCAAATGTTGTACATGCTGGTTACAGTGCATTTCTCTCTGAAATTCTGAGGAAAATGGGTCGTTCCAGAGTAAAAAGTTGATTGGAGAGGGGAAAACATATAAAGAAGTGCAGAAAATGATCGGCTGCTCAGCTAAAATGATCACAAATGCTTTAAAATGGCAACCAAAACCTGAAAGACGTGGAAGAAAGCAAAAAACTACCATTGGAATGGATAGAAGAATAGCCAAAATGGCGCGGACTCAGCCAACAATCAGCTCCAGGAAGATGAAAGAAGGTGTGACGTTCCCTGTGAGGACTGTTACAATTAGAAGACGCCTATGTGAAGCCAAGCTATCTGCAAGAAGCCCCCGCAAAGTCCCACTGTTGGAAAAAAGACGTGTGCTGAAGAGGTTACAATTTGCCAAAGAGCTCCCAGGATCAGGGCCCTCCTATCCCTCTTGTATTGAACTGTATTGTTGCTGTATTGTCTCCCATTATATTGTAAAGTGCTGAGCAAACTGTTGGCGCCATAAATCCTGTATAATAATAATAATATATAAATCCTGTATAATAATAATAATATAGTATATTTATTGAAACATATTTTGAAATATATTATTATTATTATACAGGATTTATGGTGTAAACAGTTTGCTCAGCGCTTTACAATATAACGGGAGACAATACAGCAACAATACAGTTCAATACAAGAGGGATAGGAGGGCCCTGATCCTGGGAGCTTACAATCTAGGAGATATTGAATACGGCCAAAATTGTAGCATTTCAAATATATGTCAATATATTTGGGAAGAATATTTGTAAAATATATTTTTCTTCCAAATGGGAAAGTAGGTGCCTGGTGATCTCTGACACTCTGGAATCGGCAAGCCCAGATCGCGGTCAATGGGTTGCCAATGCTGGGCGTGCACTTCCCTGGTTTGATGTCAAGGACCACATCAGAGGGCTCCGAGGGCCAGATGTTGAGCACCCCTGCCTTAGACAATCTGGACAGAAGTGGGTACCTATCAAAACCAGGTATCTGCTCCAAAAAAAAAAAAATCCAAATTTTGAAGAGGAAGGGGGGAGGCAGGAAGCAGAAAAGCGGAAGTTCTTCTTTTGAGAGAAGTTCCACTTTAAAGCTTGTCATGGTGAAAGAGCGAGGAGCAAGGTGACGTCTTTGGGTACCTTTTTATAGACAGCGAACTCTGAGAACTCAGCTCGTCTTTCAACTCTTCTACTATCCAGTGCATCGGTTCAAGTGTTCTCACCGAGGTTGCTGAGTCCAAGCCGCTTTGTCTCCGGCACCAAATGTTCCTACCAACTGCTGCTCGCTGTTTCATAAGTTGCTATTTTGAGGGACTGTTCAGGCGGGCACTAAAAATAAGATCTTTTCCTTTTACCACACACGCTTAATATTTATATATTTTTTTCAAATATTCAGTATCCGAGGAATATTTAAGCACCAATGTGGCACTTTAAAAAGTCCCTCAGATATATACAAATTATTTTGTGATATTGAGTGACTTATTTGGGATGTGGTGTCTGGATAGAACACCGGTCCAATACACTGTACATACGTTGGAAGCAGAACACCAAGCTGAATATGTAAATAGGTCAGTTGTATTTCGATGAAGGGATTCTGTTGATAGGAAAATGCTGCTTGCTGCCAGGTGTGTTCCCCTTGCATTTGAGGAGCTTCTTGGATCATTCATAGTTCATTGACAGGGGCCTACTGTCTCTTCTGGGTTCAGGCAGTTGGCCTCCAATGATGCGCCTCCAGGCCAACCCTCCTTATCCTTCCAGTGGATGGAGGTTGATGTATCCTGGGATATGTGGTGTGCATACCAGAGTTGTCTGGCTGTCATCCCTGTTCCGTTGCCACTCGCTAGGTGCCTCATCGCCATCTTCTTTGCCAATGTAATTGGAAGCCGGCTGTCTCTCCTGGGTTCAGGCATCTGGTCCCTGATGATGTACCGCCAGGCCTGCCGTCCCTATCAGTCCACTTTTTAGAAGTTGATGCCTCCTGGGATAAGTAGTGTGCATATGTATCAGCTTTGTGCTGCTGTGATCTGCATTCTACTGCCATGTGCAGGTCCCTTACTGCCATCTTCATTCCTGATGTCATCAGAAGCCAGCTGTCTTTTCTGGGTTCAGGTAGCCTCTGCAAGGCTTACCCTCCTCCTTCGTTCACTGTATGGAAGTGGATCTCTCTTTTGATATGTAGGGTGCATACCAGCTTTGTCCTACTGTGGTCCGGTGATCGGTGTTCTGCTGCCATGCACCAGGTCCCTCATCTCCATCTTCTTCCCTGATGTCTGTAGGAACCATCTGTCTCTTCTGGGTTTGAGCAGTTGGCCCCTGATACCATGTGGTCAGGCCCCCTCTTCTCATCCATTCAATGTATGGAAGTTGATGTCTCCTAGGATATGTGGTGTGCATACCAGCGTTGTCCTAATGTGATCCATATTTTGCTGCCATACACCAGGTCCCTCATCTCCATCTTCTTCCTTGATGTCAACGGGAGCTAGTTGTCTCTTCTGGGTTCAATTGGCTGGCCTCAGATGATGTGCCACCAGGCCCTTCCTTCTCATCCCTCCTCTACAGTATATGAAAGTTAATACTTCCTGGAATATGTGGTGTGCATTGATCCAGGTTCTGCTGTCATGCCCCAGGTCTCTTTTTGTCATTTATTTCTCTTATGTCATCGGGAGCCAACTGTCTCTTCTGGGTTCAGTTAGCCACCCTTCAATGATGTGCCACCAGGCCCTTCCTTCTCATCCCTCCACTATATGGAAGTTGATGTTTTCTGGAACATGTAGTGTGCATTGATCCAGGTTCTGCAGCTATGCCCAGGTCTCTTTTTGCCATCTATTTCTCTTATGTCAATGGGAGCCAGCTGTCTCTTCTGGGTTCAGTTAGCCGCCCCCTGATGATGGTCCTCCAGGCCCTTCCTTCTCATCCCTCCACTGTATGGAAGTTGATGCTCCCTGGAACATGAAGAGTGCATTGATTCAGGTTTTGCTGCCATGCCCCAGGTCTCTTTTTGCCATCTATTTCCCTTATGTTATTAGGAGCCAGCAGTCTCTTCTGGGTTCAGTTAGCCACCCTCTGATGATGTTCCTCCAGGTCTTCCCTCCCCATCTATCTAGATTATGGAAGTTGATGTTTTCTGGTATATGTGGTGTGAGTTGATTCAGGTTCCCTTGCCATGAGCCAATTCTCTTACTACCATCTATTAACCTTATGTTATTGGGAGCCAGCTGTCTCTTCTGGGATCAGTTAGCCGCCCCCCAATGATGTTCCTCCAGACCCTTCCTTCTCATCCCTCCACTGTATGGAAGTTGATGCTCCCTGGAACATGAAGAGTGCATTGATCCAGGTTTTGCTGCCATGCCCCAGGTCTCATTTTGCCATCTATTTCCCTTATGTCATTGGGAGCCAGCTGTCTCTTCTGGGTTCAGTTAGCCGCCCCCTGATGATGTTCCTCCAGGCCCACCCTCCTCATCCATCCAGATTATGGAAGTTGATGTTTTCTGGTATATGTGGTGTGCATTGATCCAGGTTTTGCTGCCATGCCCCAGGTCTCTTTTAGCCATCTATTTCCCTTATGTCATTGGGAGCCAGCTGTGTCTTCTGGATTCAGTTAGCCGGCCCCTGATGATGTTCCTCCAAGCCCACCCTCATCATCCATCCAGATTATGGAAGTTGATGTTTTCTGGTATATGTGGTGTGCATTGATCCAGGTTCCCTTGTCATGAGCCAATTCTCTTACTACCATCAATTAACCTTATTGTCATTGGGAGCCAGCTGTCTCTTCTGGGGTCAGTTAGCCGGCCCCTGATGATGTTCCTCAAGGCCCACCCTCCTCATCCATCCAGATTATGGAAGTTGATGTTTTCTGGTATATGTGGTGTGCATTGATCCAGGTTCTGCTGCCATGCCCCAGGTCTCTTTTAGCCATCTATTTCCCTTATGTCATTGGGAGCCAGCTGTCTCTTCTGGGTTCAGTTAGCCAGCCCTCCGATGATGTTCCTCCAGGTCTTCCCACCCCATCCATCTAGATTATGGAAGTTGATGTTTTCTGGTATATGTGGTGTGCATTGTTCCAGGTTCTGCTGCCATGCCCCAGGTCTCTTTTAGCCATCTATTTCCCTTATGTCATTGGGAGCCAGCTGTCTCTTCTGGATTCAGTTAGCCGCCCCCCAATCATGTTCCTGCAGACCCTTTCTTCTCATCCCTCCACTGTATGGAAGTTGATGCTCCCTGGAACATGAAGAGTGCATTGATCCAAGTTTTGCTGCCATGCCCCAGATGATGTTCCTCCAGATCTTCCCTCCCCATCCATCCAGATTAGTTGATGTTTTCTGGTATATGTGGTGTGCATTGATCCAGGTTCCCTTGCCATGAGCCAATTCTCTTACTACCATCCATTTCCCTGATGTCATTGGGAGCCAGCTGTCTCTTCTGGATTCAGTTAGCCGGCCCCTGAGGATGTGCCACCAGGCCTGCCCTCCCCATCCATCCGCTGTATGGAAGCCAATGCCTCCCAGGATATGTGACAGAACCTGAATACTTAAAGAGGTGTTCATGCTAAGGAGGGTAATGGGGGTTTTGGGGAACAAAGTTATCTTTCAATGTGAAGGTCTGCTTTAAAGAATACAAATCGGGAGCAATCATCCAATCATTGCTTTCATTTTTTTCCCAAGGTTCTTATGAACGATCGTACACGCCATCTGGCCGAATTCCCTCATCGTTGTATGCTTGTTTAGAAGCAGCAAAATGAACTCACATGAAGGAATCGACACACAATAACTTCATTCTTTCTCACTCCGGTCTCTAAAGGACGCTCATGGAGTGGAAAACGCAGAGCCATCAGAGGAGCCTCTATCGACTGAAGGAGCCGGTGAGGGAGCCGGAGGGACGGGAAACTGACAGATGCCTCTTTTCATATGAAGCTTCACAGAACACTGATTTCACCTACAAGAAGGCTGGAGTCAGATTGTCAGTCAAATTATTCATTAGCAGGCTGACACGTCTGGAGATGAGGTGCAGGGAAGAAGCACTAATAAAGGGCGGCAGAGGCAGCTCAACGACCGACCGACGGGAAAAAAGAGCCATTTCATCTTGTCTGGAACTTTGAAATATTATTGCTGATGCTCCAGTACAATCTGAATTTAGATACATAGAAGGCTGACAGCAGAAAAAAGACCACGTGGGTCATGGAATCTGCCCGTTTTTTAAACATTTTTGTTAATATTACGCCTCTTCCACACGGGAGGTCCGTATGTCCGTTTTTCATCTGTCCATTTACGGATGAAAAACAGACACCCATGTATTTCTATGGACTCTGTTTACATCCATTAATGTCCGAAATCCGTCAACATCCGTTTTTTTTGAATGGAAGAAAATCTTATTATTCTTTTGTAAAAAAAATGGAACGGACATAAACGGATGTAAACGGATGAAAAAGGGATGTAAACTGATGAAAAGGTGGATGTAAACAGATGAAAAAAGGATGTAAACTGATAAAAAATGGATGTAAACTGATGAAAAACGGATGTAAACTGATGAAAAGATGGATGTAAACTAATGAAAAACAGTTGTAAACTGATGAAAAGACGGATGTAAACTGATGAAAAGACGGATGTAAACTGATGAAAAGACGGATGTAAACCGATGAGAAACAGATGTAAATTGAAAGATGGATGTAGACTGATGAAAAGACAGATGTAAAATGATGAAAAACTGAGTAAACTGATGAAAAAGGGATGTAAGCTGATGAAAAGACAGATGTAAACTGATGAAACACGGTTGTAAACTGATGAAAAGATGGATGTAAACTGATGAAAACTGGATGTAAACTGATGAAAAAATGGATGTGAACTGATAAAAAACGGATGGAAACTGATGAAAAAACAAATGTAAACTGAGGAAAAGATGGATGTAAACTGATTAAAAGACGGATGTAAACTGATAAAAAAAAATGGATGTAAGCTAATGAAAAGATGGATGTAAACTGATGAAAAATGGTTGTAAACTGATGAAAAGACGGAAGAAAACTGATAAAAAATGGATGTAAGCTGATGAAAAGACGGATGTAAACTGATAAAAATGGATGTAAGCTGATGAAAAGACGGATGTAAACTGATAAAAAATGGATGTAAACTGATGAAAAGACGGATGTAAACTGATAAAAAATGGATGTAAACTGATGAAAAGACAGATGTAAACTGATGAAAAGATGGATGTAAACTGATGAAAAGATGGATGTAAACTGATAAAAAATGGATGTAAGCTGATGAAAAGACAGATGTAAACTGATGAAAAGAAGGATGTAAACTGATGAAAAGATGGATGTAAACTGATGAAAAACGGATGTAAACTGATGAAAAGACGGATGTACACTGATGAAAAATGGAGTAAACTGATGAAAAAATGGATGTAAGATGCTGAAAAAATGGATGTAAACTGATGAAACGACAAATGTAAACTGATGAAAAATGGATAAAAACTGATTTAAAAAAAACAGATGTAAACTGATGAAAAAACGGATGTAAACTGATGAAAAAATGGATGTAAACTGATGAAAAGACGGATGTAAACTGATCAAAAGACGGATGTAACTGATGAAAAGACAGATGTAAACTGATGAAAAGAAGTATGTAAACTGATGAAAAACGGATGTAAACTGATGAAAAGAAGGATGTAAACTGATGAAAACGGATGTAAACTGATGAAAAGAAGGATGTAAACTGATGAAAAACGGATGTAAACTGATGAAAAAATGGATGTAAACTGATCTGTTTTTGCCTGGAAAAAACGTGACTGAACTGATGAAAAAAACGGGCCGCCCGTGTGAAAGGGGCCTTACAGTTTTAATCCCAAGCATAGTTAGCCTTTTCAACTCTCATACCTTTATACCCCTTATGGACTGGAGCAATTTTTACATTTCCTCAATGGGCCTGTTTACTCAACAGTAACGTTGTCATTATTCAAAGTGGTTGTGAACCTCAGACATGAAATATGAACAAAGTATACCCCTCTATAGTGTGTACTTGTCTCAGTCCAGAGCACTAAGTGTAATTCCTCTATGCTGTCTCCTACCTCTGCTATCAGCATGAATCGCTTCTGACAAGTTTTCCTGACACCAAGAGAAAATGGTGACAGGGGAGGGACCACTGGCAGATTGACAGCCTCAGCTCTGTTCCCATGAGCTGTGTGGAGGGGGTGTGTCTCTTCCCACCAATCAGCTCTCAGAGCTCTCCTCACTGAGCTCTGCAGTGTGTAATTTCAGCTCTCCACTCACTTCTTTCTGAAACTGACAATGGATTGTTTAAGTAGCTCTGTCGTAGCAGTAGCAGCTTCCCAATGGGAACTGGTGTTCAGCCAGTTTGTGAGCAATCACAGATACCTTAAAGAGCTGAGTAGAGAGGTCACCGTGTCCATCTGGCAGCAGCTTTTCCCTAAGTTCTCCTGAACATAATTCCACATAGACTCCTCTGAATGTGATCTAGGGCCTATCATGTGGCCATCATAGGTTCCTTAGGCCGCAAGCAAAGACCTTCTGATAGATTCACCCTTCCCAGGCAGCAGGCCAGGGAGGCAAGGACTAGTTCAGGGGTCAGCAACCTTAACCTCCCTAGCGGTATTCCCGAGTATAGTAAAATTTCAGTACCAAAAGCGGTAACCCCGAGCTACACTCGGGAATACCCTGCGGCGTTGCTCAAGGATTCCCTGCAGCACTTACCTTGTCCTGCGCTCCCGCGATGTCCCCCCTGCAGCGTCCCCGGCCATCTCCTCCGGCCGATGCCGGCATCCGGCTTCCGTGTTACGGTTCCTGCGAGCGTCGGGACGTACGGAGGACGGAACCGGCGGCAAATGTAAAACTTTTAGAAACTGTCATTTTCTAATAAACGAATATGACAGAGTAAAACATTCCTGTATCAAACCATTTCACATACATTTTGTCCCGAGTGCTTTGTCCAGTGCCCTGCCTGCGTTTTTACTGTTCTTTCTGCCTGGAAACTGAGAAACGTCCATGGCGTCCAAAAAGCGTCCCTTTAGGTCAGAATCGGTTTTAGACCGGCTAGAGAACAGCGATAGTAAATCAGAACCACTTGCAGAATTGAGTGATAATGATTGGTGGGGGAAATTCGTCATCAGACACTGAAAACGATTCTGCGACTTTGCTCAGCGATGTGCGAACTTCAACTTCTATTTCAAATTTCAGTGTTTTTGGTTTGATTATATTATTGAATTAAATGTATTATTATAATATTATTCTTTTTTATGATTATTAAATTATAATTTATAATTTCGTGTTTCAAGTTTTATCATACCCGGGATGTTTACTAGACTCTTGTTCGGACAGATTTCAGTGAGTTATTCCTAAAAACTACAGGCCTACAATAAAAAAAATACATATTTCCATGCAAAAAAATGTACCGCTTTCAGCACAGAAATATGGACATATCAGACCGCTAGGGAGGTTAAACACTCAAAGAGCCATTTGGACCCGTTTCCCACAAAAAAAACAAACACTTGGAGCCACAAAACCCTTCTGACATCTAAAATGAAGATATCACTGCATATATTGTTTTTTACTTTTATGCTATGTACAGTGGGGATGGAAAGTTTGGGCACCCCAGCTAAAAATTTGTATTAATGTGCATAAAGAAGCCAAGGAAAGATGGAAAAATCTCCAAAAGGCATCAAATTACAGATTAGACATTCTTATAATATGTCAACAAAAGTTAGATTTTATTTCCATCATTTACACTTTCAAAATAACAGAAAACAAAAAATGGCGTCTGTAAAAGTTTGGGCCCCCTGCAGAGTTAATATCTTGTACTGCCCCCTTTTGCAAGTATCACAGCTTGTAAACGCTTTTTGTAGCCAGCCAAGAGTCTTTCAATTCTTGTTTGAGGTATCTTTGCCCATTCTTCCTTACAAAAGTCTTCCAGTTCTTTGAGATTTCTGGGCTGTCTGTCACGCACTGCTCTTTTAAGGTCTATCCATAGATTTTCAATTATGTTGAGGTCAGGAGATTGTGAAGGCCATGGCAAAACCTTCAGTTTACGCCTCTTGATGTAATCCCCCGTGGATTTCGAGGTGTGTTTAGGATCATTATCCATTTGTAGAAGCCATCCTCTGTTTAACTTCAGCTTTTTCACAGATGGCATCAAGTTACCATCCAAAATTTGCTGAAATTTTATTGAATCCATTTATCCTTCTACTCGTGAGATGTTCCCTGTGCCACTGGCTGCAACACAACCCCAAAGCATGATTGATCCAACCCCATGCTTAACAGTTGGACAGAGGTTCTTTTCATTAAATTCTGTGCCCCTTCTTCTCCAAACGTACCTTTGCTCATTCCGGCCAAAAAGTTCAATTTTAACCTCATCGGTCCACAGAACTTGTTTCCAAAATGCATCAGGCTTGTCTATATGTTCATTTGCAAAGTTCAAACGATGATTTTTGTGGTGAGGACGTAGAAGAGGTTTTCTTCTGATGACTCTTCCATGAAGACCATATTTGTACAAGTATCTCTTTATAGTGGAATAGTGACCACAACTCCAGTGTCTGCCAGATCTTTCTGGAGGGATCGTGCAGTCAAACGTGGGTTTTGAATTGTTTTTCTCACAATCCTGTGAGCTGTTCTGTCTGATATTTTTCTTGGTCTTCCAGATCTTGCTTTAACTTCCACTGTTCCTGATGACTGCCATTTCTTAATTACATTCCGAACAGAGGATATTGACACCTGAAAACACTTTGCTATCTTCTTATAGCCTTCTAAAGCTTTGTGAGCATCAACTATTTTAAGTTTCAGTTTTCTAGACAACTGCTTAGAAGAACCCATGGTGCGGATTGTTGGGGCAAGGTCAGATGAGTCTGGGCATTTAAAACCTTTGAGCTTGACATCACCTGGTCTTCCCAGACGATGATTGAGAACAATCCATGACACTGGCAGGTCTCAGCTTGGCAAAGGGGGCAGTGCATGCTATAAATTCTGCAGGGTGCCCAAACTTTTGCAGACGCCATTTTTTTTGTTTTCTGTTATTTTGAAAGTGTAAATGATGGAAATAAAATCTAACTTTTGTTGACATATTATAAGAATGTCTAATCTGTAATTTGATGCCTTTTGGAGATTTTTCCATCTTTCCTTGGCTTCTTTATGCACATTAATACAAATTTTTAGCTGGGGTGCCCAAACTTTCCATCCCCACTGTATATCTTTGTAGAGAGACGCATAGCTCTGATTTTCTGCACAATTTCACGTTCTCTTGTTTTTGAAGTCCGAGAATAGATGTTCTGAAATCTCAGCAAATGATTCTTTTATATAATCTCCATCTGTGAACGGCTTCCCATGCCCGACTATTTCCTGAGCGGCCACAAAACTAGAATATGTAGTTGATATTGCAGACTTCATCCACTTCTTGAAAATGATTTTTGCTCAGATCGGCCTTCCGCATCAGTTCCGAAACGGCTTTTCTTCCCTCATCTCCATGCGGATATTTTTCAGCAAAGGCTGTGTTTATTCTGGAGATGTCTTGCAACATTCGACTTTTTGTTGTTTGCCAGTTTCTCAACACATATTAACCCCTTGATGCCGACGGCACACAAATATGCGGCCTCATGGAACTGGGTTTTTTTCCCTGAAACTGCACACAAATCGCATGTGATTTGCACGGGAATGCGGTGTGGCTCCTGTGCGAATCACATGCGATGTACCGCACCGCATATATGTGAACCCAAAAAACTTGATACATTTTATTTTAGGGCCAGTTCATGCTACATGCATTTCAGCGATCCGATTCTAGTGCGGACCCAAAAAAGGGTCCTGCAGCTTTTTGGTGCAGTGCGATTGGATCCATACAAAATTATATGGCTCCAATCGTGCTGCACACAAATCGCATCTGATTGGCACGGGAATGTGGTGCGGTTCCTGTGCAAATCACATGTGACATACCACACCGCAGTGGCTAAATGGTTAGCACTTCCACCTGGCAGTACTCGGGTCGTTGGTTCGAATTCCAGCCACGGCACCTCCTGCCTGGAGTTTGCATGTTCTCCATGTGCCTGCGTGAGTTTCCTCCGGGTACTCCAATTTCCTCCCACATTCCAAAGACATGCTGGTAGGTTAATTGGCTCCTGTCCAAATTCACCCTAGTATGTGTATGTATGAATGTGAGTTAGGGACCTTAGATTGTACACCCCTTGAGGGTTAGGGACCTTAGATTGTACGCCCCTTGAGGGTCAGGGACTGATGTGAATGTACAATATATATGTAAAAGCGCTGCGTAAATTGACAGCGCTATAGAAGTGCCTGAAATAAATAAAAGCGGTCCGCGATGTGCAGAATCGGATCACATAGGTGTGAATAGCCATGCGATCTGATTCTAGTGCGGCCCCAAAAAAGGGTCCTGCATCTTTTTGGTGCAGTGCGATTAGAGCCATACAAAATGTACGGCTCCGGTCACGCCACACACAAATCGCATGTGATTTGCACGGGAATGCGGTGCAGTTCCTGTGTGAATCACATGCGATGTACCGCACCGCACATATGTGAACCCAAAAAACTTGATACGTTTTATTTTAGGGCCAGTTCATGCTACATGCGTTTCAGCGATCCGATTCTAGTGCGGACCCAAAAAAGGGTCTGCACCTTTTTAGTGCAGTGCGATTGGAGCCATACAAAATTATATGGCTCCAATCGCGCCGCACACAAAATGCATCTGATTGGCACGGGAATGTGGTGCGGTTCCTTTGCAAATCACATGTGACATACCGCACCACAGTGGCTAAATGGTTAGCACTTCCACCTGGCAGTACTCGGGTCGTTGGTTCAAATTCCAGCCATGGCACCTCCTGCCTGGAGTTTGCATGTTCTCCATGTGCCTGCGTGGGTTTCCTCTGGGTACTCCGCTTTCCTCCCACACTCCAAAGACATGCTGGTAGGTTAATTGGCTCCTGTCCAAATTCACCCTAGTATGTGTATGTATGAATGTGAGTTAGGGACCTTAGATTGTACACCCCTTGAGGGTTAGGGACCTTAGATTGTACACCCCTTGAGGGTTAGGAACCTTAGATTGTACGCCCCTTGAGGGTTAGGGACCTTAGATTGTACGCCCCTTGAGGGTTAGGGACCTTAGATTGTACGCTCCTCGGGGGCGGGGACTGATGTGAATGTACAATATATATGTAAAAGTGCTGCGTAAATTGACAGCGCTATAGAAGTGCCTGAAATAAATAAAAGCGGTCTGCGATGTGCAGAATCGGATCACATAGGTGTGAATACGCATGCAATCTGATTCTAGTGCGGCCCCAAAAAAGGGTCCTGCATATTTTTGGTGGCGTGCGATTAGAGCCATACAAAATGTACGGCTCCGATCACGCCACACACAAATCGCATGTGATGGGAATGCGGTGCGGTTCCTGTGCGAATCACATGCGATATACCGCACCGCACGTATGTGAACCCGGGCTCAAACCTGTACTGAGCAAACCCAATTATGTTACATATTTTATTCACTTTTGTGTGGACGTGTGAACACATACAGTTTTTTTTTCAGTTCAATGATTTATTTCACTCCCTGGCTGAAGGACCTTTTCACGAAATTGGACGCCAGCCTAAGAGAGGCTGGATGTGTGTCTTTGAGTCAGATGGGCTTTGATTACGGTGTGATAATTCTCTGGGGGGCTCGCAATGCCAGCCTGTCAGTGACGGAGTCGCATTGGAGGAGACTGAGACGAGATGTGAAAACAGTCTATCTACAGAGAGCGGCCCGGGTTTGATGTGATCATTATTTCTGGAGGTTTGCTATTGAACAAGTTCCTGGACAGGTGTCACCTCGCCATCCGACGCTGAATACGTAAAGTAACTGAAAACTTCCTCAAAGTAAGTCTGACAAGTAATAAGCCTGACACAGAGAAGTGAAAAGTAGGAACTGAGAGGTGCCAGCTGGGACTTTTATGTTTGATGTTTCTGAACACTACAGGAGACCATAAAGACAAGCGCTCGATATGCAATTTGCAGCTACCAGCAAGTCAAAGGTCTGAACATAGCTCCTCCACACTCCTCAAAGTTGGACTAAAGTATCAGTAAACCCACAAAGAAACATGGCCTTGTTCTCGAGTAGCACTACCCCCTTAGGAGTTGCTGAGTTTTGGGTCCCCCTATGGTCCTGCATAGACAGGCATCATGCATTGTCCTCACACTTGTCCATTGGAGTTAGTAAACACTCCGTGAGCTTGTTTTATTAAAGGTATTGAACATGGATGGGGTTGAGGGGTGTATGGGATGCCCAAGGGAACTGCAACTGAGGACAACTCCTTTTGCAGCTATGTACTAGAAGGCAGTGGGCAGGGGTGAGGAAGGGCTGGCCTGCATACTTAAGGGATCCTGACCAATCCCCAGCAGGAGGTTCGGAATGGGGCCGGGACAGCAGTTAAGTATGACTGAGCCTGCTCAGCAGCAGGAGAGTTCAGGTGGAAGATGGAGTGAGAGGCTGGGATGCAGGAGCCTGAGAGGAGGCCAAGAAGGAAGGGGCCTACCTACTATGTGTTTCCTAAGGTGAATGACATGGACATCTCTACACTATGGAACAAAATCTCATGGAGAGCTCTCCAGCCTCTCCTGGTGTACCACCTCAGACCCCAGATATATCCTCCTCTTCTCATCCAGCTACCTGCGGGAATCCCTGACCAAGGGGAACCAGAATCTGCCTCTTTTATTCAACAGTCCCAGATGAAGGCTAGTCAGGTTTCCCACCCAAATGCCCTCTCCTCTTATCCAGCCCAGATGGTGTAGGAATCATTCTTCCTCTCCTGCAGGCTTGTTGGGTTGGTGGCTGCCTTCAGGCCTTCTGCTGTGCTGGCTCCTTCCCTGCTATATAGGTGGTCCTCTCTCATGGAACGGGTGAGGTTAAGCGATCCTCCTTTCAAGTCCAGCCTTTAGGTAGGCCCCTTCCTTCTTGGCCTCTTCCCAGGCTCCTGCACCCCAGCCTCTCACTCCATCTTCCCTCCAAACTCTCCTGCTGCTGATCAGGCTCGGTCATACTTAACTGCTGTCCCAGCCCCATGCCAAACCTCCTGCTGGGGATTGGTCAGGATCCCTTAAGTATGCAGGCCAGCCCTTCCTCACCCCCACCCACTGCCTTCTAGTAACATCTCAAGCTTCTGAATGGGAAGGTATCAGGGAACTGACCTGCAGAGCCTCTCAGCCCTGACCTAAAGTTGACCCTGCTGACTATTCCCCAGGCTGACTCATGCCCAGGCTTCTACTCAGCCTAGCTATCTAAAAAAACAACTAGCTAGATCCCCCTATCTAACTAGAGGGGTACTACACGTGCGCTAGAACTATGTTGAACAATGCAACGCAGTGTGCACGAGACCTTAGGGAGTGCACTATGCCGGAACTTCTTCTTGCAAGGTTTAGGGATTAGGCTACTCGGCATTCCTCATGATCTCGTCAGAAGGAGAGTAATGGCACTCCCTGTAATTCAGAAGCTTGGGGTAAGGTACGTTTTTGTTACCTATAGGTCTTTTTATGCTTCTATTTGCTATGGGGAAGTGTCATGTACCTGATAGAAGTCTGAATTGACAAGGTCAGCCTCTCTTGTATCTCCAACCCAGGCCCCACTGAAGGTGGAACAGATGGTGCTGAGGGACAGGAGAAACACAAGTGCCTGCGGATATTGATTGCAGAACTTGTGGCTGGAGGTGTAACCTCAGTAAATCAAGCAGGGCATCCAGTCAGGAACAGAGGAGATGCAGGAATGGCCAGCTGAGGTTAAGGAAGCACTCCACTGGAACTGCAAGATCTGGGTACGTGGCTTGCCGAAACTTCTGATAAGCGTGAGAACTGGAGCTGATATAATAGATAGCCAGGACAAGCACTCGGCAGGACTGTAGAGCCAAACTGGAGCCGGAAGCGTAGTCAGAGTAATAGCCAGGGTCAGCAACGAGCAGGTGATGAGGTACCGGAACATCAGACAGGGATGAGGTCAGGAGGAAGCCAGGATCAGAAACCGATGAGCAGAAGTATAACCAGAATCCAAGAGCAGGTCAATGGCAAGCCGGGTCAGTAATTGATACACACAGGATACAGCAGGAGTCCAGGGGCGGACTGACCATTGGGGAACTTGGGCACTGCCTGAGGGCTCGGGGTCAGTAGGGGGCCCTATGAGATGTCCCTGGTACTTTTCATAGGCTTTTTTGGGTGTGATTTGAGTGTGGGCGATGACACAGGGGCCCTATGTTACCCTATTGCCAGGGGGCCCTATGAGTTGTCAGTCCGCCCCTGAGCAGGACATAGGGAATTAGCTGAAGACCAGTCAGCGCTGACAGAGAGTAAGAGCCTACTTTAAATAGTCCATCTGGTGCCAGAAACTGTGGGCATGCTCCCACATTCGTGCACCCGTGCATTCTTGTGTGCATGCGCGAGCCTATGCGCATATTTATTAGCAATGCGCCCGTGCTCATTTCTATGCGCGATGTTGCGCACATGCGCATTTCTATGCGCCAGTCGCCCTACAGGAATTCCCTTACAGGAAGTGATGTTTCACTTCAATTGTATTTTTTTCCAGTGTGAATTACAAGCACTGGCCCTTTGAGCCGCTAGTTTGGCCATTCTTGTTCAGTGCTAAATGGCCTTCAGCGTGTGCTCTGTGACACCCATCTTGTGACTTGCTCCTTTTTTCTTCCTGTTATCCAGTTTGCTTTGTTGGAATGTCTGCTCTGCTACCTGTTCCCCTCAGTATGCTTCTGCCTCCAGTCTTGCGCCTCGTCATCTCGGATTCCCCACAGGTAAGTCACAGCCAGTATAAAAATGTACATATCACTGGCACACTGGACAGCCAGACCGGTGACACCATTATTTCACGGTTCTGCTTTGCAGCTTCTGATGTCACCTCTCCACCCTCTATCCAGATCATTGTGCAGTCAGTTACCAGGTGTGACGAAACACGTGGAGCGGAGCCTGCTTTGACTTCACCAGAAATCCGCCCGATTTGTTTACAAGTGCAATTGCCATATTTTAAATGTTTTAAATAGAAGATTCTTCTGATGGTTTTACACTATGTTGGACTTTCTACCTCTGTTCCTGGTATAAATCTAATGGATGGAAGAGTCATTCAGGAATTTCCAGTGTTGAGGTATATGCTGATTGGAGTACATCTAACCTTCTGAGGACCATATAAGAACCCCCCATGGGATTATCATGCTGATGCATTTTTGACCTTTCTTTAGTTAGAGGGTCGTGGATATCTGGTAAGCTTGCATGGTGTTGTCAGGAAAGGATTCACCACTGGTGGCGGGACTCACCTGCCATGTGGGCTGCAGTACCAGGGCTGGCCAGCGGGTGCTTTCAGCAGCCAGAAGTTCACACCTGCAATCAAACCATCACCTGAGGCTGATTGCAGGAGGTGTATTTAAGGAATGGCCAGGCCTGCAGTCAGTGCCTTGGTGTTGTTTCCTATGAGCCCCTGTACCTGGTATCCTGTGTTCCTGTTCCTCTGCCTATCTTCTGTTGCCGACCTCTGCATTGTTGCTGACCGTCTCCTGTTTAACCCCTGGCTTGCCTGACCATCCATCTGCCTGATCCTCTGTACCGCGCTGCCCGTGAGTTACTGAACCCGGCTTGTGACCCTGACCATTCTCTGCCTGCTCCTTCGGTACCTCGCTGCCCGCACGTTGCTGACCTGGCCTGCCTGACTACGCCTTACGCTACCCAGACGATCCATCCATCCATCCTGCACGGATCCAGCCATCCCTGCTCACACCTTCTACCTCTTCACATCAGTATATACCCCTGGTGGATCCCTCTACCATGAGCAGGTGTACTCAGGGGCCGCGACCTGGTTCCTGTCTGCTCCAAGTCCATCCCCACCATCAGGGGCCCTGGTGAAAAAGCAGACTGGGACTTAGACTCCGCGCCCTGGGGAATCCTGTCCTGAGGACTGCTAGAGGTACCACCAGACGGTCGTTAACAGAACCATATGGCCGACCTGACCATTCCACCTCTCCAGTCCTGACTACACCTGTGTTCCTGCACATATTAAGATTAGTGGAAGGTTGCTTTGTTTACTGTGCGTTGTATATTTGGGTGGCTAATAATAAATTGTATTATTATTATATCATTCCTGAAGCCTGTTACTTCCCTGTGTCAGTCCACACATTTCTGGTCATTCCCGGATCCCTGACAGGTGTTATCTGTTGGAGACTGTGATGGGAGTCACTTTGGGTGGGGGGCCCATGGAACCCAGCTCACTTTGGGGAGGTGGGGAGACCCCTGTCTCAGCTCCCCATATCCCTATTATGTGTAAGTCACCCTGTGCCTGTTAGGGGTACAGGGTGATCTGTCCTAATATTTGACTGGGGGGTTGTGGATTGTTTAATGCCATGTGGTTGCATCCCATTGTTCTATTGTGTGTCTTGCTTGGGAGCAAACTATTATGGGATTATGTGTTTGTGTATTGGCTTGGCGGGGGGTGTTTCCAGCAGCCCTCCCTCCTAATGGGACTGTCTGTTGTTATGTCTCTTGTTACTAAAGGTAGATTGCCCCGCCCTTTGTCATTATGCAGGGAGGGGGGGGGGTTGTTCCCTTGAATGTATATATCTTGTGTCTGTGTTAAAATAAAGTAGTCTATTTCCTGGTTTTACTTCAAGATTGGTGTCGCCTAGTCTTGTATGGTCAGCTGTGGTGTCTGTGGTGGGTGTTCAGACAAGGAAGCGGGAGTCTCAAGCAAATACCCAAGCGCAGTCGGGGTCCAGTTCCATTACAGAGACCCTTTCCATTGTCTTCAGGAGACCTTCATCTTCAGTCTAACATTGGTGGATGGGGTCATGCTTCCTCACTTTTTCTTTGGACATTTATGTGTATATTTTGACATTGAGGCTTTCTCATATGTTTTTTGCACTGTATATGATTAATATATATTGTACATGATTATATATTTTTTTCATTTACATTCAGTTGCTGTATTTATGATTTGTTTCCAGTATTGGAGTTAGCACAGCATGTCTTTTTTTTTACAACAGTCAATTACCAGAACAACCTCTGACATGATGGGTAAGGACCAGGGGTGGACTGACTATTTGGAAACTCAGGCACTGCCTGAGGGCCCAGGGTCTGTAGGGGGCCCCCATGAGATGCCCCTGGTACCTTTTTCATAGGCTTTTTTGAGTTTGGGCAAGGACATGGGCCCCATGATCTCCTATTGCCTGGGGGCCCCATGAGTTATCAGTCTGCCCCTGGTAAGGACATGATCCAGGAGAGCGTAGATATCAGGAACTAGCAGCACGGATAGCCAGATCTGCATAGCTAGTATACATATTTATTTATTTCAGGTACTTGTATATTGCCATCAATGTACACAGCACTTTACATATATATTGTACATTCACATCAGTCCCTAACCCTCAAGGGGCGTACAATCTAAGGTCCCTAACTCACATTCATACATACACATACTAGGGACAATTTAGACAGGAGACAATTCACCTATCAGCATGTCTTTGGAGTGTGGGAGGAAACTGGAGTACCCGGAGGAAACCCACGCAGGCACAGGGAGAACATGCAATCTCCAGGCAGGTGGTGCCATGGTTGGGATTTGAACCAACGACCCGAGTACTGCCAGGGGGAAGTGCTAACCACTTAGCCACTGTGCTGCCCCAATATCTCTCCACTTTAAGTTGTTACAATGTTTCATGTGTATGCGGAAAAGATTATTCAAAGGATTTCAAAGTTTTTTCCAAGTTTCTTTCTCAACAACAGGTTGGAAGGATTTTTCTTTTTATATCAAGTGCTATTTGGTGATAGTTGTCCGTAAGGAGGATATTCTTTGTGTTTTCCATCTGATAGAAGATTCCGGTTCAGAAGGCGACAGATGATGCGGAGATGAGAGGTGTCAGAGGATGGAAGTTCCGTCAGGGATTTGTTAATGCACATGCACCGACTCGCAGCGCTGTCACTTTATCTAGAGCAGAATAAATCAATTGCGAGTATGGCTGACCTTTGGCATGAAAGTTGTCACCGCGCCGCTTTTCCCATAGTGCTTTGCTGTGCTGGTAATGGTGAGAACAGTGCTGGAATACACAGCGATTATTTCTACTGTTGTCTGTTGGTAACACTGAAATGATATGATTTATCAGGAAAACGATTTTATCCTTCCTCTGACTTTCTCCTCTCCTGAAATACTCTGCGCTGCTGGAGGACTCCGCTCCTTCCTCTATAACTCTTATCAGGAAAACGATTTTATCCTTCCTCTGACTTTCTCCTCTCCTGAAATACTCTGCGCTGCTGGAGGACTCCGCTCCTTCCTCTATAACTCTCCTCTCCTGAAATACTCTGCACTGCTGGAGGACTCCGCTGCTTCCTCTATAACTCTCCTCTCCCGAAATACTCTGCTCTGCTGGAGGACTCCGCTCCTTCCTCTATAACTCTCCTCTCCTGAAATACTCTGCACTGCTGGAGGACTCCGCTGCTTCCTCTATAACTCTCCTCTCCCGAAATACTCTGCGCTGCTGGAGGACTCCGCTCCTTCCTCTATAACTCTCCTCTCCTGAAATACTCTGCACTGCTGGAGGACTCCGCTGCTTCCTCTATAACTCTCCTCTCCTGAAATACTCTGCGCTGCTGGAGGACTCCGCTGCTTCCTCTATAACTCTCCTCTCCCGAAATACTCTGCTCTGCTGGAGGACTCCGCTCCTTCCTCTATAACTCCTCTCCTGAAATACTCTGCACTGCTGGAGGACTCCGCTCCTTCCTCTATAACTCTCCTCTCCTGAAATACTCTGCCCTGCTGGAGGACTCCGCTCCTTCCTCTATAACTCTCCTCTCCTGAAATACTCTGCGCTCCTGGAGGACTCCGCTCCTTCCTCTATAACTCCTCTCCTGAAATACTCTGCGCCGCTGGAGGACTCCACTCCTTCCTCTGTAACTCTCCTCTCCTGAAATACTCTGCTCTGTTGGAGGACTCCGCTCCTTCCTCTGTAACTCTCCTCTCCTGAAATACTCTGCGCTGCTGGAGGACTCCGCTCCTTCCTCTATAACTCCTCTCCTAAAATACTCTGTGCTGCTGGAGGACTCCGCTCCTTCCTCTATAACTCTCCTCTCCTGAAATACACTGCGCTGCGGGAGGACTCTTATAGAGGAAGGAGAGGAGTCCTCCAGCAGAGCAGAGTATTTCAGGAGAGGAGAGTTATAGAGGAAGGAGAGGAGTCCTCCAGCAGAGCAGAGTATTTCAGGAGAGGAGAGTTATAGAGGAAGGAGCGGAGTCCTCCGGCAGCGCAGAGTATTTCAGGAGAGGAGAGTTATAGAGGAAGGAGCGGAGCCCTCCAGCAGAGCAGAATATTTCAGGAGAGGAGAGTTATAGAGGAAGGAGCGGAGTCCTCCAGCAGCGCAGAGTATTTCACCAGAGGAGAGTGCTCCTTCCTCTATAACTCTCCTCTCCTGAAATACTCTGCACTGCTGGAGGACTCCGCTCCTTCCTCTATAACTCCTCTCCTGAAATACTCTGCACTGCTGGAGGACTCCACTCCTTCCTCTATAACTCTCCTCTCCTGAAATACTCTGCACTGCTGGAGGACTCCGCTCCTTCCTCTATAACTCTCCTCTCCTGAAATACTCTGCTCTGCTGGAGGACTCCGCTCCTTCCTCTATAACTCCTCTCCTGAAATACTCAGCACTGCTGGAGGACTCCGCTCCTTCCTCTATAACTCTCCTCTCCTGAAATACTCTGCTCTGCTGGAGGACTCCGCTCCTTCCTCTATAACTCTCCTCTCCTGAGCAAAGAAAGAAGCTGCAAAACGGAATCACTTTGCAGCTTCTCTGCAAAAGCCTCCTCTCCTTTCTGTAATGTGTCAGCATGCAGGAAGTATCTGTGATTGTATTAAAAAAAAATTGAAACCTAAAAGTGGATTTTCCCCGATACATTACTGCTCGGTGTGAAAATAAGACCTCCGCTCTCCGTGTCATTGTTCTATGTTGGAGGTAACACGCGGGTCCAGCCACGGTGACAGAGATGGATTTTAATGAGACACCTTCAGGAATGAAATGTCACCGGCGTGCAGGGAGACGCCACTTCGGAATAAAGCGACTTATTACTGTAAAACAAAGAGAAAACTCCACATAGCTGGAGCGGTCAGCTGCAATGCATTATGGGTTGCTGCGCAGGATTTCGGCTGACCTAGTTGTTTCGAAGGTGAGCTTCTTTTTACTAAGTTGTAATTGCAAAGTTTAGCTGAAATAGATCTTCCTTTTGGTGTTATATCGCCGCTGGGTTTTTATTTTTTATTCTGTAAATGAAAAAAAAAGACATTTTGAAAAAAAAAAATATTTTTTACTTTCTGCTGTAATTCCGTCCTAGTTTAGCTAGGGGGAGGCTAGACTCCAATGGATAGAGGGAGGACTGAACAGCAGCCCAGGTGTAAAGGCCAGAGATGGGGTCAAATTGTGGTCAGGGCAGACCAGCCCCCTCTGGAATGTCCCCTGCTCTAGGATGTGGTGGAGGAAAGCCTTAGAGGCTTCTTCTCTCTCCTCCTCTTCTCCTCCTTCTTCTTCTTCTCCTCCTCCTTTTCTCCCCCTTCTTTCTTCTCTCCTCCTCCTTCTCCTCTTCTCTTCTTCTTCTCTTCTCCTCCTCCTTCTTCCTCTTCTCCCTCCTTCTTCTCCTTCTTCTCCTAATCCTCTTCTTCTTCTTCTCCTCCTCTCTCTTCTTCTCTTCCTCTTCTCCTTCTTTCTCCTCCTCCTTCTTTTTCTCTCCTCCTCCTTCTTCTTCTCCTCCTTCTTCTTCTTCTCCTCCTCCTTCTTCTTCTTCTCCTTCTTCTGCTTCTCCTCCTCCTTCTTCTTCTTCTTCTCCTCCTTCTTCTTCTCTCCTCCTTCTTCTTCTCCTCCTTCTCTTCTTCTTCTTCTCCTCTCCTTCTTCTTCTCCTCCTCTTTCTTCTTCCTCTTCTCCTCCTTCTTCTTCTTCTTCTTCTCCTCCTCTTTCTTCTTCTTCTCCTCCTCCTTCTTTATCTTCTCCTCCTCCTTCTTCTTCTTCTTCTTCTTCTTCTCCTCCTCCTTCTTCTTCTCCTTCTTCTCCTCCTCCTTCTTCTTCTTCTCCTCCTTCTTTTTCTTCTCCTCCTTCTTCTTCTTCTCCTCCTTCTTTTTCTTCTCCTCCTTCTTTTTCTTCTCCTCCTTCTTCTTCTTCTACTCCTTTTTTTTTTTCTTCTCCTTCTTCTTATTTTTCTCTTTCTTCTTCTTGCAGGTCACAGCTCATACGCAGATTTTTTATCAGTAAAACGATCGGCCGATTTGCCCATCATTGCTGGGAAAATCGGACGAACGTCAAAAAAATCAGTCGCAAATTTTCCAACTTGAACGATAAAAAAAATGTGGCAAAACGGCCAACCAATTAACCCACTAACAGTGTGAAAATCGGCTGATTTTTTTTTTTCGGCAAAAAAATCGGCCGATTTTTGACCCGTCTATGGCCTGCATTACTCTGTAACCCCTGTGTACAGAAAAAGGTGCCGTTTTCCCGCGGAGTATTTTTTTTCTCTTCCCAAGGACTGAAACGTCTGCCGCTGAGTACGAATGATTTAAAAAAAATTTGATGATGATGCCGCAGACCGGGAAGTGGCGCTGGCACGCTGCACACGACGTCCACCAACCTGTGCGCAAGGCGCTAAGAGGACCCGCTCAGCTAAGGCGGCGGCGGCGGTCGGTGCTGCTTTAAAGACAAGCGCGGGGCACGGGTGCCAATTGTTCACTTAGATCATTCCAAGCGCGCTCATCGATTTCTCCTTTGAGATGATATTGTTAGAATAACTCCGGCTAAGTGAATGTTCAATCAAAGCCGGTATAAAGCCTGAGGAGTTGATCGCTCTCCGTTTAGAACGATTGCTGGGAGGGGGAGGGGGGGGAGGGGGGAACAGCAATTTGGTGAGTGATGGAAAAAAAAAAGGAGCTCCTGAATTAAATATATGGAGGAAGAGATAGAAATCTGAGAACGATTAGAGAATTTGAATCCACGGAGCCGGGGGGGGGGGGGGTTACTGATTTAAAGTGCTCCCTCCCTGTCCACTGCACACTGTGAGCTTCTCACCATGTGCATTAGAAGCTGCAGCAAGTCGGGTAGAGCTCCACCTCATTTCCTGGCTGGAGGACGTCCGTCATTATCTAGCCTTCCCCAGCCCTGACTGTCCCTGGCCCCGCCCCTTGCTTTAATTGGATTTCATTTCTTTCAATCATGGAGCTTCAGATTTATATGTGGGCGGTGCCGGGACAAAGTAATCAAATGTCAAACTTTGTCCCCCCCCTCCACTAGAGGATCTACTAAGGGGGCGCAGCTCACTCCTCCTCCTGGCTCTCTCCTCGCTGCTCCCAGTGCTGGGCTGACAGGAGTGATGGCGCTGTCAGCACTCCTGTCAGCCATGTAACAGAAGGAACTCAGCACAGGGTGGTCCCATTCCTGCAACTTACCATCGTGCCCAGAGGCGTCCCTAGGGTTGGTGTCACCCGGTGCGGTAACAATTGGTGACACCCCACTCCGACGATCCCCGCAGAATGAATCGGATCTGCGGATTGAGCATAATGGATCGGACCACGATCCATTATGCTCAATCCGCAGATCCGAGCCATCCTGCGGGGATCGTCAGCTTTCTTTACAACTTACATTTTGGTGGAGCGGGTCCGGTGTCACCCCGTATAGGTTGCATGCCGACGATCCCCGCAGGATGGATCGGATCTGCGGATTTGGGGAGCATAATGGATTGGACTCCGATCCATTATGCTCCCCAATCCACAGATCCGATCCTTCCTGCGTGGATTGTCGGCTTGCTTTACAACGTACCTTTTCGTGGAGCGGGTCCGTGTCACCCCGTGCGGTTGGTGTCACCCGGTGCAGGCCGCACCCCCCGCGCCTGCCTTGAGACGCCACTGTGCCCGCACCTTGCAGGCATTATCTTTGGAGTTCAGCATGCAAATAAAGCCTGCCTAGGAACAGCCACTCCTCCAAACTGGACACCCACCTATCACGGCATCTTTACATTTGCATAACTCCTCCCAAGAGCGAACCCACCGCTTGCATCAGGACTGAGGGCTCTTCAGGAGAGTACTGAGGCAGGGTGTTGGGATGCTTTCAGGAAGCTATATACAGCCCACTGCCAGCTCCTCCCATCAGCCATGATCTGCTTGTATTGCATAAAGAAGCACAGAGACCCAGTGATGATGTCACTGGGCCAAAAAAAAAGGTATGTCATGAAAAGGTTTTCCTAAAAGAACTTTAATTAGAGTGTCGGTAGGTGGGGAGTATAACTTCAGCCAAAATTAATTTTTTCCTTTTGGGCAGAGTGTGAGCCCCTCTGTCAGGTGCCTGTTGTTATCTGTGTCCCGCTGAAGAGATTCGCCCTCTTCTCACCGAGACACAAAGTTGTGTCTTTAAGCCCGGTTCACACTGATGCAGTGCAACACATCGCATGCGATTCGCACAGCAACCACACCGCATTCCTGTGCAAATCACATGCGTATTCTGTGCGGTGCGATTGGAGCTGTTCATTTTGTTTTAAGGTGGTTTATTACCTTAGTATTTCATTTATTATGAATAATAATTTATTAATTAATACACAATAACTGAATTTCATTAACGATAAGTATTTAATGATTAAAGGTTGTTTATTATTTAATTATTTATTTATTTGCTTAATAATATTAATAATAATAATAATAATAATAATAAAATATTATTATTTAATTGAATTTATATAATTAATAAAGGTAGTTTATTAGTTTATTTATTTACTGTTTGATGATTATTATCAATAATAATAATAATAATTTAATATAATTATAATGTTAAACAGTATTTGAATTTAATCATTCATAAGTATTTAACTCATACAGGTAGTTTACTATTTATTATCTAATTATTATTATTATTATTATTATTATTATTAATATAATAATAATAATAATTTAAATAAATCATTATAATATTAAACAATGATTGAATTTATTTAACCATAAGTATATAATTAACATATGTAGTTAATTATTTATTATTTATCATATAATTAATAATAATTTTGTTAAATTAATTGTAATATTAAACAATAATTACATTTAATTAACAATAAGTATTTATTTAATTAATAAAGGTAGTTATTTACGTATTATTAATAATAATAATAATAAGTTAATTTATAATGTTAAACAGTATTGAATTTAATTATTCATAAGTATTTAATTCATAAAGGTAGTTTAATATTTATTTATGATCTAATTATTATTATATTATTAATAATAATAATAATAATAATAATTTATATAAATAATTATAATATGAAACAATGATTGAATTTAATTAACCATAAGTATTTAGTTATTTAATTAACATAGGTAGTTAATTATTTATCATATAATTAATAATAATTTTAATAAACTAATTGTGATAATAAACAATAATTATATTTAACTGACAATAAGTATTTATTTAATTAATAAAGGTAGTTATTTATTTATTATTATTAATAATTATAATATCATTATTATTAGAAATAATAATAATATATTACTGTAATAATTATAATGTATTTGAATTTAATAATTTATAAGTATTTAATCAATAAAGGTAGTTTACTATTTATTTCTTATCTACTTATTATTATTAATAATAATAATAATAATAGTTTAATTAAATAATTTTAATATTAAACAATGATTTAATTTAATTTAACATAAGTATTTATTTAATTAACAGAGGTAGTTTTATTATTATTTAATTATTTATCATCTAATTATTAATAATTTAATTAAACTAACTGTAATATTAAAAAAATAATTACATTTAACTAACAATAAGTATTTAATTATTAAAGGTTATCAGGGTTATATAATAATAATAATTTAATTAAACAATTATAATACTAAGCAATAATTGAATTTAATTAACCATAAGTATTTATTATTTAATTAACAGAGGTAGTTTATTATTATTTAATTATTTATCATCTAATTAATAATAATTTAATTAAACTAACTGTAATATTAAACAATAATTAAATTTAACTACAATAAGTATTTAATTATTAAAGGTTGTCAGGGTTATATAATAATAATAATAATTTAATTAAACAATTATAATACTAAGCAATAATTGAATTTAATTAACCATAAGTATTTTAAGATTTAATTAACAGAGGTAGTTTATTATTATTTAATTATTTATCATCTAATTAATAATAATTTAATTAAACTAACTGTAATATTAAACAATAATTAAATTTAACTAACAATAAGTATTTAATTAATAAAGGTTGTCATGGTTATATAATAATAATAATAATACTTAAATAATTGTAATACTAAGCAATAATTGAATGTAATTATTCATAAGTATTTAATTATCTAATTAATAAAGGTAGTTTCTTTAAATTCATCATGACTAAAAAAAATAATGCCAGTTTTTCCCCGTTCTGACCAATAAGCTGTTACACGGTCTGCGGTCTAATTTTCGCCTGAGGCACTCAACAAAATCCCCTGCAGCGTCACCTGAAATACACAACATTCTTTTGATATTTCTTGTTAACACCACATTTAAATAAACTGCCTGTTTCCATGGCGCCGATGGCGAGAGAACGCCAGGTGTTTGGCGTCAGGACACGTTCGTGCCTTCACATTACGCCAATCTCATCAGTGAATTGTCAGCCCGCGATACGAGGTGGGAGGTGGATGGTGAGAAAGATTTAAGACGACCGAGCCGCAGTTCCCACGACTTACAGACTTTAAAGGAAGCCACTTTCCGAACATTCTGCGTTTTTTTTTCCCCTCGCACTGCGCCAGGTGCCTGTAATAAAGACGTCTCCTAAATGGCGCAAGGTTTAAAGGGCAACGTCGCGGGAATTCATATCTGAAGGGGAGAGAGAGGAGAGAAAGGGAAATGGAAGAAAGAGACACATTGTGGTGGAAATGAGACTCTTTTCTCTCTTTAGGAACTTTTTGAGAAAACAGCGTTCCGCCGCCGTATTCCATGACCCAATGTTCCGGAATGTTCCATCTTCCGTATAATGGAAGCCTGGAGTTGTGCGTCGCAGGAGAGAGATTCTCAGATGCCAATTGCTGTGCATTTTCTGCGCAAAACGGACGGTGGCAGTGCAGGGGCGGGTTGGCGTTCATAAACGGCGCCCGCCATATTGGACTGTGCGCGGTCCCTGGGAACACACAGCACCGCGATCCGGTTGCCTGCTGTGTCCGGCCAGACACAGCGGAACACCGATCGTTGTACAGGACCTCTGTGTGAGTTTCCAATCATGTGATCACTTCTGACATCATTGCTTACTACGTGTGAAATCTATGAATGAATCACAGAGATCACATGGTACAGGGCTATTCACAACAGCCTTGTACCATGTGACAAGCTGTGACCAATCACAGCTCTCATAGTATTTCTCAATACCTGCAAGAATGCAGCCAGAGAGAAGGAGAAATGATTGCTTTTACAGCTTTTATGGGTGTAAAAGCATCAGTGTAAAAAAAAAAAAATCTTCATCACCCCCCACAAGTAGTACAGTATCACTACGGTGACACTGTACTGCTAGGGTGACATTATGTTAAAAAGAACAAAAAAAAACAAATAATAATATAAAAAAAAAATAAAAATGTAACAAACATTTTCAAAAAATTATAATTTTTGGTTATAAACTAATTTTGCTAGGGTGACATTATGTTAAAAAAACAAATAATAATATTAAAAAAAAAAATTAAAAAAAACATTATAGTTTTTGGTTATAAACTAATTGTGGTTATTTTTTTTTTACTAAAAAGATAACTGAATAAATTTTGGCCAAGATTTATGAAGAAAGGAAGGGGGGGGAAATGTCCGGACTGGAAGGGGGGGAAAGTGTCCGGACTGGAAGGGGGGGAAAGTGTCCGGACTGGAAGGGGTGAAAGTGTCTGGACCGGAAGGGGGGGAAAGTGTCCGGACCGGAAGGGGGGAAAGTGTCCGGACTGGAAGGGGGGAAAGTGTCCGGACTGGAAGGGCGTGAAAGTGTCCGGACTGGAAGGGGGGAAAGTGTCCGGACCGGAAGGGGGAAACTGTCCGGACCGGAAGGGGGTGAAAGTGTCCGGACCGGAAGGGGGGGAAACTGTCCGGACTGGAAGGGGGGGAAAGTGTCCGGACTGGAAGGGGGGAAAGTGTCCGGACTGGAAGGGGGGGAAAGTGTCCAGACTGGAAGGGGGTGAGAGTGTCCGGACTGGAAAGGGGGGGGAAGTGTCCGGACTGGAAAGGGGGGGAAGTGTCCGGACTGGAAGGGGGTGAAAGTGTCCAGACTGGAAGGGGGGGAAAGTGTCCGGACTGGAAGGGGGGAAAGTGTCCGGACTGGAAGGGGAGTGAAAGTGTCTGGACTAGGAGGGGGGAAAGTGTCCGGACTGGAAGTGGTTTAAATGACAAAATAAGTTTCTATTTCAGTGTATAAAGCTGAAGTTTATGCTGCTACTATGTTGGCTCCTCCCCTCCCCCAATCAAATGTTTAAGTAAAACTGTTCCGTTTTTAAAACGTATTTTGGATGCTGTGACATTATTACTGGATCTCTGTAACTCCCTACGCAATGCAGGCAGATCACAGTTGGTGGGAGGGGCCAGAAGGGCGCTGTAGACTATATAGCCCCAAGTATTGGTTGGCCGCCCTTTCCACACACATGACCTGTAATGGCATCCCAGTCTTGGTCCGTAGGGTTCAATATTGGGTTGGCCCCGCCCTTTCCACGCACATGACCTTTAATGGCCCCCAGTCTTAGTCCGTAGGGTTCAATATTGAGTTGGCCCCGCCCTTTGCAGCTATAACAGCTTCAACTCTTCTGGGAAGGCCGTCCACAAGGTTTAGGAGGGTGTCTATGGGAAGGTTGGACCATTCTTCTAGAAGCACATTTGTCAGGTCAGGCACTGATGTCGGGGGAGGAGGCCTGGCTCGCAGTCTCTGCTCTAATTCATCCCAAAGGTGTTCTATGGGGTTGAGGTCAGGACTCTGTGCAGGACAGTCAAGTTCCTCCACCCCAAACTGGCTCCTCCATGTCTGTATGGACCTTTCTTTGTGCACTGGGGGGCAGTCATGTTGGAGCTGGAAGGGGCCATCCCCAAACTCTTCCCACAAAGTTGGGAGCATGAAATTGTCCAAAATGTCACCTTAAGAGTTCTCTTCACTGGAACTAGGGGGCCAAGCCTAACCCCTGAAAAACAACCCCACACTATAATCCCCCCTCCACCAAACTTTACACTTGGCACAATGCAGTCAGACAAGTACTGTTCTTCTGGCAACCGCCAAACCCAGACATGTCCATCGGATTGCAAGACAGAGAAGTGTGATTGGTCACTCCAGAGAACACGTCTCCTCTGCTCTAGAGTCCAGTGGTGGCGTGCTTTACACCACGGCATCCAATGCTTTGCATTGCACTTGGTGATGGAAGGCTTGGATGCAGCTGCTCGGCCATGGAAACCCATTCCATGAAGCTCTCTACACACTGTTGTTGGGCTCATCTGAAGGTCACACCAAGTTTGGAGGTCTTTAGCTATTGACTCTGCGAGACAGTTGGCGACCAGGCTGTGCCTGGAGTAAACCATTCCCCATCTATAGTATTAGGGGGAGAAATACTGCCCCATCGTTGGTGTCAGTTGGGGGATTAGTGCTGCATGGTTGGTGTCAGTGGGATGAACAGTGTCCCATCATTGGTGTCAATGGAAGAAATAGTGCCCCATTGTTGGTGTCAGTGGCAGGAATAGTGCCCCATTGTTGGTGTCAATGGAAGGAATAGTGCCCCATCGTTGGTATCAGTGGGTGGAATAGTGCCCCATCATTGGTGTCAGTGGCAGGAATAGTGCCCCATCATTGGTGTCAATTGAAGGAATAGTGCTCCATCGTTCGTATCAGTGGGTGGAATAGTGCCCCATCATTGGTGTCAGAGGGTGGAATAGTGCCTCATCATTGGTGTCGGTTGGAGGAATAGTGCCCCATCATTGGTGTCAGTGGCAGGAATAGTGCCCCATCATTGGTGTCAGCGTGAGGAAAAGTGCCCCATCATTGGTGTCAGTGGCATGAATAGGGCCCCATCATTGGTTTCAGTGTCAGGAAAAGTGCCCCATCATTGGTGTCAGTGGCATGAATAGTACCCCATCATTGGTATCAGTGGGAGGAATAGTGTCCCATCATTGGTGTCAGTGGGAGGAATAGTGCCCCATCATTGGTGTCAGTGGGAGGAATAGTGCCCCATCATTGGTATCAGTGGGGGGAATAGTGCCCCATCATTGGTATCAGTGGGTGGAATAGTGCCCCATCATTGGTATCAGTGGGAGGAATAGTGCCCCATCATTGGTGTCAGTAGGAGGAATAGTGCCCCATCATTGGTGTCAGTGGGAGGAATAGTGCCCCATTATTGGTGTCAGTGGGAGGAATAGTGCCCCATTATTGGTGTCAGTGGGAGGAATAGTGCCCCATCATTGGTGTCAGTAGGAGGAATAGTGCCCCATCATTGGTGTCAGTGGGAGGAATAGTGCCCCATTATTGGTGTCAGTGGGTGGAATTGTGCTCCATTATTGGTGTCAGTGGGTGGAATTGTGCTCCGTTATTGGTGTCAGTGGCAGTACTACTGCTTCAAGGATCAGCAAGGCAAGTAAAAGGCACATCCGACCCTCAAGCAGCAGTTTGGGGACAACCGGCTCTAGAATCTGTAAATCCTTGTATAGACACCACTACTGCACCGCTACTCCAGTGATCTCCGCTAGCTTAGTTTCCAGCTCCCATGCTGAGCGGCTGCCCTGAACACAGGAAGTTGGCTGTTGGGCACGCTCAGCATTCAGAGAACACTGATGGACCCTCCCACGAGCCATGATCAGCCTGCATTGCATAGAGAAGCACAGAGAACAAGTGACGGTAACCCTGGTCTAAAACAGGATATGTCATGCAGAAATCTAACCTGATTTTTCAGTACGCAGGTGATTTCCTGTCCGGAGCGCAGCCAATCATCTTTCATTTTGCCCACAAATGGCAGTTGGCAAGCATAATTGGGAGTGCAGCAATGTCAGAAAACTTTAAGTATCTTCTTTTCTTCTCTTTTCGAGAAGTTTATAAATCCCCTCAGTCGCACTCTTTTCACACAGAAGTATTTTTTTTTTTTTTTAATGGTCTGCCGGTCATTTAATGACTCCCCTTGATAACACCGCAGGCTGAGTTTACAAAGAAAAAAAAAAACAGTTGATATTATTTGCTGGAATTTTCTATTAGATGAACCCAGATTCCAAATACAAACCGCAAACAGAAAGTTTAAAGAAATCAATAGTACTTCAACATGAGCACCGTGAATGGGAATGAATTGACTATTCAGCCGTCTCCCCCGGGGCCGGTACTTCCACCTCGGCATTGGCGGCGTGGCATTGCGCTGGACACGGCTAATATATCAAAGAGGGCTCTGTGTGTGTTTGGATGGGGGGTGGGGGGGGTGGCGGCGTTTGGCTGCATCGATTGCTACGGGGCTTTTCTGTGCTGAAAATGCTGGAGTTCATGTACAGATGCCCCGTGGAGAAGCCAAGCGCCTCTGGGCCTAATACAGAATATTCACCGGCGGAAAATATCTCGCTATTATTAACCACTTGAGTCCCTGGGCATTTATACATCTTTTTTTTGTTTGTTTTGGATTAAATTTGGATACATTGTTTTATTTCCTGGTTTTTGTTAAAAAAAAAAATTAGAACCAGGTCAGGAGTGACTTGATCCAGAACCCCTTCTATGTAGCTGGGCAGCAACAGATCACTTTTAATAGTGATCTATTGCTGAACGCAATTAGCCAGCAATAGATCACTGTCACTTTTTTTTGTTTTTTTACGTAAGGCATTGATTTGGTAGAACATTTTGGGAATAAAAAGCAAAAAATTTAGAACCAGGTCAGTAAAGACTTGATCCAGACCCCTTTCTTTGTAGCTGGGCAGCAACAGATCACTTTTAATAGTGATCTATTGCTGAACGCAATTAGCCAGCAATAGATCACTGTCACTTTTTTTTTTAAGTAAGGCATTGATTTGATAGAAAATTTGGATACATTGTTTTATTTCCTGGTTCTTGACAAAAAAAAATTAAAAAATTAGAACCAGGTGAGGAGTGACTTGATCCAGACCCCTTTCTTTGTAGCTGGGCAGCAACAGATCACTTTTAATAGTGATCTATTGCTGAACGCAATTAGCCAGCAATAGATCACTGTCACTTTTTTTGTTTTTTAAGTAAGGCATTGATTTGGTAGAATATTTTTGGAAATAAAAAGTAAAAAATTAGAACCGGGTCAGTAAAGACTTGATCCAGATCTCCCCATGTAGGTGGGCAGCAACAGATAAATAATAGTGATTTATTGCTGAACGCAATTAGCCAGCAATAGATCACTGTCACTTTTTTTTTTTTTTTTTTTAAGTAAGGCATTGATTTGGTAGAACATTTTTGGGAATAAAAAGTAAAAAATTAGAACCGAGTCAGTAAAGACTTGATCCAGATCTCCCCATGCTTCTGGGCAGCAACAGATAAATAATAGTGATCTATTGCTGAACGCAATTAGCCAGCAATAGATCACTGACACTTTTTTTTTTTCTAAGTAAGGCTTTGATTTTGTAGAACATGTTTGGGAATAAAAAGTAAAAAATTAGAACCTGGTCAGTAAAGACTTGATCCAGACCCCCTTCTATGTAGCTGGGCAGCAACAGATCACTTTTAATAGTGATCTATTGCTGAACGCAATTAGCCAGCAATAGATCAATGTCACTTTTTTTTGTTTTTTAAGTAAGGCATTGATTTGGTAGAACATTTTTGGGAATAAAAAGTAAAAAATTAGAACCGGGTCAGTAAAGACTTGATCCAGATCTCCCCATGCTTCTGGGAAGCAACAGATAAATAATAGTGATCTATTGCTGAACGCAATTAGCCAGCAATAGATCACTGTCACTTTTTTTTGTTTTTTACGTAAAGCATTGATTTGGTAGAACATGCTTGGGAATAAAAAGTAAAAAATTAGAACCAGGTCAGTAAAGACTTGATCCAGATCTCCCCATGCAGCTGGGCAGCAAAAGATAACTAGTAGTGATCTACTGCCAATTGTAATCAGCCAGCAATAGACCACTGTAGCAGTGATCTGTTGCTGCAAGGATAGGCTGGAAAAGAGCAGAAACTCTCCTTATATTGAGAGGAAGTGCCCACCACCTGAGACTCTGGGCCTTAGTCTTCTCATATCCCATTGAATTCCAGAGGGATGTCTCATTTCCACCTGATATTACTTTTATCATTTGTAGTCTACCCTAATGCATTATACATTATTTTTTTTCTTGTTTTGTTTTTTTGCTTTTTGAAGTAAGGCATTGATTTGGTAGAACATTTTTGGGAATAAAAAGTAAAAAATTAGAACCAGGTCAGTAAAGACTTGATCCAGACCCCCTTCTATGTAGCTGGGCAGCAACAGATCACTTTTAATAGTGATCTATTGCTGAACACAATCAGCCAGCAATAGATCACTGTCACTTTTATTTGTTCTGTTTTTTTTAAGTAAGGCATTGATTTGGTAGAACATTTTTGGGAACAAAAAGTAAAAATATTAGAACCAGGTCAGTAAAGACTTGATCCAGAGCTCCCCATGCAGCTGGGCAGCAACAGATAAATAATAGTGATCTATTGCCAATTGTAATCAGCCAGAAATAGATCACTGTAGCAGTGATCTGTTGCTGCAAGAATAGGCTGGAGCAGAGCAGAAACTCTTCTTATGTTGGCGGGAAGTGCCCACCACCTGAGACTCTGGGCCTTAGTCTTCTCATATCCCATTGAATTCCAGAGAGATGTCTCGTTTTCACCTGATATTACTTTTATCATTTGTAGTGTACCCTAATGCATTATACATTGTTTTTTGTTTTTTTTTAAGCAAGGCATTGATTTGGTAGACAATTTGGATGCATTTTTTTATCCCCTGGATCTTATTGGGAATAAAAAGAAAAAAATTAGAACCAGGTCAGTAAAGACTTGATCCAGACCCCCCCCCCCTTGCAGCTGGGCAGCAACAGATAACTAACAGTGATCTATTGCCAATTGTAATCAGCCAGCAATAGATCACCGTAGCAGTGATCTGTTGCTGCAAGAATAGGCTGGAAAAGAGCAGCAACTCTTCTTATGTTGGCGGGAAGTGCCCACCACCTGAGACTCTGGGCCTTAGTCTTCTCACATCCCATTGAATCCCAGAGTGAAGTCTCGTTTCCACCTGATATTACTTTTATCATTTGTAGATTGCCCTAATGCATTATACATTGTTTTTTTTTTGTTTTTTTTTAAGTAAGACATGGATTTGGTACAACATTTATGGGAATAAAAAGTAAAAAATTAGAACCAGGTCAGTAAAGACTTGATCCAGATCTCCCCATGAAGGTGGGCAGCAACAGATAAATAATAGTGATCTATTGCTGAATGCAATTAGCCAGCAATAGATCACTGTCACTTTTTTTTTTTTTTAAGTAAGGCATTGATTTGGTAGAACATTTTTGGGAATAAAAAGTAAAAAATTAGAACCGAGTCAGTAAAGACTTGATCCAGATCTCCCCATGCTTCTGGGCAGCAACAGATAAATAATAGTGATCTATTGCTGAACGCAATTAGCCAGCAATAGATCACTGTCACTTTTTTTTTTTCTAAGTAAGGCTTTGATTTTGTAGAACATGTTTGGGAATAAAAAGTAAAAAATTAGAACCTGGTCAGTAAAGACTTGATCCAGACCCCCTTCTATGTAGCTGGGCAGCAACAGATCACTTTTAATAGTGATCTATTGCTGAACGCAATTAGCCAGCAATAGATCAATGTCACTTTTTTTTGTTTTTTTAAGTAAGGCATTGATTTGGTAGAACATTTTTGGGAATAAAAAGTAAAAAATTAGAACCGGGTCAGTAAAGACTTGATCCAGATCTCCCCATGCTTCTGGGAAGCAATAGATAAATAATAGTGATCTATTGCTGAACGCAATTAGCCAGCAATAGATCACTGTCACTTTTTTTTGTTTTTTACGTAAAGCATTGATTTGGTAGAACATGCTTGGGAATAAAAAGTAAAAAATTAGAACCAGGTCAGTAAAGACTTGATCCAGATCTCCCCATGCAGCTGGGCAGCAAAAGATAACTAGTAGTGATCTACTGCCAATTGTAATCAGCCAGCAATAGACCACTGTAGCAGTGATCTGTTGCTGCAAGGATAGGCTGGAAAAGAGCAGAAACTCTCCTTATATTGGGAGGAAGTGCCCACCACCTGAGACTCTGGGCCTTAGTCTTCTCATATCCCATTGAATTCCAGAGGGATGTCTCATTTCCACCTGATATTACTTTTATCATTTGTAGTCTACCCTAATGCATTATACATTATTTTTTTTCTTGTTTTGTTTTTTTGCTTTTTGAAGTAAGGCATTGATTTGGTAGAACATTTTTGGGAATAAAAAGTAAAAAATTAGAACCAGGTCAGTAAAGACTTGATCCAGACCCCCTTCTATGTAGCTGGGCAGCAACAGATCACTTTTAATAGTGATCTATTGCTGAACACAATCAGCCAGCAATAGATCACTGTCACTTTTATTTGTTCTGTTTTTTTTAAGTAAGGCATTGATTTGGTAGAACATTTTTGGGAACAAAAAGTAAAAAAATTAGAACCAGGTCAGTAAAGACTTGATCCAGAGCTCCCCATGCAGCTGGGCAGCAACAGATAAATAATAGTGATCTATTGCCAATTGTAATCAGCCAGAAATAGATCACTGTAGCAGTGATCTGTTGCTGCAAGAATAGGCTGGAGCAGAGCAGAAACTCTTCTTATGTTGGCGGGAAGTGCCCACCACCTGAGACTCTGGGCCTTAGTCTTCTCATATCCCATTGAATTCCAGAGAGATGTCTCGTTTTCACCTGATATTACTTTTATCATTTGTAGTGTACCCTAATGCATTATACATTGTTTTTTTTGTTTTTTTTTAAGCAAGGCATTGATTTGGTAGACAATTTGGATGCATTTTTTTATCCCCTGGATCTTATTGGGAATAAAAAGAAAAAAATTAGAACCAGGTCAGTAAAGACTTGATCCAGACCCCCCCCCCCTTGCAGCTGGGCAGCAACAGATAACTAACAGTGATCTATTGCCAATTGTAATCAGCCAGCAATAGATCACCGTAGCAGTGATCTGTTGCTGCAAGAATAGGCTGGAAAAGAGCAGCAACTCTTCTTATGTTGGCGGGAAGTGCCCACCACCTGAGACTCTGGGCCTTAGTCTTCTCACATCCCATTGAATCCCAGAGTGAAGTCTCGTTTCCACCTGATATTACTTTTATCATTTGTAGATTGCCCTAACGCATTATACATTGTTTTTTTTTTGTTTTTTTTTAAGTAAGACATGGATTTGGTACAACATTTATGGGAATAAAAAGTAAAAAATTAGAACCAGGTCAGTAAAGACTTGATCCAGATCTCCCCCCATGCAGTTGGGCAGAAACAGATAACTAATAGTGATCTATTGCCGATTGTAATTAGACAGCAATAGATCACTGTAGCAGTGATCTGTTGCTGCAAGGATAGGCTGGAAAAGAGCGGAAACTTTCCTTATATTGAGAGGAAGTGACCATTATTTGAATCACTGGGCCTTAATCTTCTCAAGTCCTGTTGAGTCAAAGAGCAATGTCTTGTTTCCACTTGATATTACTTTTATCATTTCTAGTCTACCTTAATGCATTATACATCTTTTTTTTTAAGTAAGTCATTGATTTGGTAGACAATTAGGATACATTTTTTATTCCTATTGGGAATAAAAAGTAAAAAATTAGAACCAGGTCAGTAAAGACTTGAAACAGACCCCTCCCCCCCTGCCATGCAGCTGGGCAGCAACAGATAACTAACAGTGATCTATTGTCAATTGTAATCAGCCAGCAATAGATCACTGCAGCAGTGATCTGTTGCTACAAGGATTAGGCTGGAAAAGAGCAGAAACTCTTCTTATATTGGCGGGAAGTGCCTACCACCTGAGACTCTGGGCCTTAGTCTTCTCATATCCCATTGAATCCCAGAGTGATGTCTCGTTTTCACCTGATATTACTTTTATCATTTGTAGTCTACCCTAATGCATTATACATTGTTTTTTTTTTGTTTTTTTTTTTAAGCAAGGCATTGATTTGGTAGACAATTTGGATGCATTTTTTTATCCCCTGGATCTTATTGGGAATAAAAAGAAAAAAATTAGAACCAAGACTTGATCCAGACCCCCCCCCCCCCCCCCCCATGCAGCTGGGCAGCAACAGATAACTAACAGTGGTCTATTGCCAATTGTAATCAGCCAGCAATAGATCACCGTAGCAGTAATCTGTTGATGCAAGAATAGGCTGGAAAAGAGTGAAAACTCTCCTTATATTGAGAGGAAGTGCCCACCACCTGGGACTCTGTGCCTTAGTCTTCTCAAATCCCATTTAATCCCAGAGTGATGTCTCGTTTCCACCTGATGTAACTTTTATCATTTGTTGTTGACCTTAATGCATTATACATCATTTTCCTTAGTAAGGCATCGATTTAGTAGAAAGTGTGGATACATTTTTTATTTCCTGGTTCTTAGTCAGGAGAGACTTGATCCAGACCCTCTTCCATGCATCTGGGCAGCAACAGATCACTTTTAATAGTGATCTGTTGCTGGATGCACTTAGCAAGCTATCTCTTGCTGCATGGATAGGCTGGAATAGTCCCAGTCCACAGACACTGCATAGAACACAGAGCAGATAAGTCCTAATTAACAGAAGGCACTTGTGCCCCTTTTATTAATTAGGACAGGATTTGCTCCGTTTGCTCAGCTTAGAAGAGTGGTGCAGGAATAGTGCCTTCACCACTCTTTGGTATTTGCATCATAATGGTTGATTTACTAAAGGCAAACAGACTGTGCACCATACAAGGTGCAGTTGCACTCTGCAAGTGCAATTGCTCCAGAGCTTTGTAAATGAGATAAAGATTCGCTTTGCAAAGAATACTCCATTGCAAAGAAAATTTAAAAAAAGTACTTTTGCTTGCACATGATTGGAGGATGGAAGTCAGCAGAGCTTCTGCTCATTTATTAAGCTCTGGAGCTACTGCTCTTTGTAAAGTGCACAGTCTATTTGCCTTTAGTAAATCAACCCCATCAAGCAGGGGCAGACTGACTGTCAAGGTCCTACCTTTCTTCAGAGCTTGTGCATCTCCATGAGCTGGCCTCCATCTTGGTTTTCTGCAAAGCATGGTGGGAACCTTTATGCCTTCAGGCTTCTGCGGCTCCTCCTCAGAAGGGTGTGGTTGAGCACATTTAAACCTGCTGTCTGCAAGTGTGCTCTGCACTTGTGTCCTGTATGTTGCCCTGTTGCAAGCTCTTGTGTTGTTCCCATTGCTCTCCTGGTAACCGACTCGGCTTGGACAAGACTACTCTCTGCGTTAACCCTTTATCTGACCTCCCGTTGTTGAACCCGGCCCGTGACCTGAGTATTCTTTGCCTACCGTCTAGTACTGTCTGCTCCATTGTTATTGACCCGGCTTGTCTGACTACTCTACTCGTGATCCCATCTAGCTCCCACCAGCTGTACGCCATTGGCGGCAGTCGTTATCGCAGCTGGGGTCACTCGGGGGCCGCGACCTGGTCTCAGGCTGCGTCAAGTCCATCCCCACCATCAGGGGCCCTGGTGAAGGGTAGCCTGGGGCTTAGACTCCGCGCCCTGAGGGACTCTGGTCTGTGGGTAGTGGCTGTCGTCAGTCGCAGCGTGACCGTACCATAGGCCTGCCTGCCCATTCCATCGTTCCTGCCCTGACATTACACAAGTGCCATGAATCCTGACGGTGCAGGTACGCCTTCGATCCCTATGTTACTCGCCAGACTCGACCAACAGGATCGCTTGTTGGATCAGTTCGCTCAGGCGTTGCAGGCTCTGCTTGCACGCACAGCGCACCTTACCCCTGGGGCTATTAGGTCAGTTGTTACTCCGGTGGACTCTCCCACTGTTGCTCCGGTTGTTGCACCTACCTCTGCATCTGTTGCGGTACCCGCGGTACCCAGAGGTATGACTGGTTCTGCCCCTCTTCCTCAGCGCTTTGGGGGGGAACCGAGTCAGTGTCGTGGTTTTCTTAACCAAGTGGGGATTTACTTTGAATTAATACCTCACGCTTTCCCTACTGAGAGGGCAAAAGTGGGCTTCCTAATCTCGCTACTCTCTGATAGGGCCTTGGCCTGGGCTAATCCCTTATGGGAGAGGAATGACCCGGTGATTCACGTGTTTACCCGTTTCGTTGCCTCCTTCCGTACGGTATTCGACGTACCCGCTCGCTCCGCTTCTGCTGCCAAATTGCTCATGTCCATGCATCAGGGTTCACGAACCGTTGCCGAGTACGCCATCGAATTTCGTACTTTGGCGGCAGAGGTGGGTTGGAACAATGAGGCTCTAGTGGCTGCTTTCTCTCATGGTCTCTCTGATGCGTTGAAGGACGAGATCGCAGCCAAAGAACTGCCTGTGGAGTTAGAGGCACTCATCTCCTTCCTAATCTTGATTGACACCAGGCTCAGAGAGAGGCCTTCATTTAAGGAGCGGCTGCGGAGGCCTCCTAACCGTTTGGCGCCTACGTTTTCTGTCCCACCCGTGCCTCCCTCTCCTCCCACGCCTCCTGGGGATAGTTTGTCTGGTAGTGAGCCCATGCAGCTGGGGTTTGCTCGCGTTTCCGAGGGGGAGCGGGCCTCTCGGCGTCGGGAGGGTCGCTGCCTGTACTGTGGACTCGGGGGGCATTTTCGGCAGTCCTGTCCGGTCCGTCCGGGAAACGCCCGCACCTGAGATCCTGTCGGGGGCAGATCTTGGGTGGAGTTTCCTCGTCCCCGGTTTCCCGTAAAGATAAACCGCTTATCACCGTTGTCCTCTCTTGGGCAGGAGGCTCGGTGACAGCCCAGGTGCTGGTAGACTCTGGGGCTGGCGGTTTGTTTATGGACAGTTTGTTTGTGGCCCAGTACTCCATTCCTCTGCAGGCTCGAGAGACTCCATTGGTTCTCGAGGCGATAGATGGCAGGCCCTTGCAGCCATCGCAGGTTACCCACGAGACCCTGCCGGTGGAGGTAGCTATTGGGGCTGTTCACAGGGAATTGGCCTGTTTCCAGGTAATTTCTTCCCCGCACTACTCCGTGGTTTTGGGCTATCCCTGGCTTCAGAGGCACAATCCGACCTTTGATTGGCGATCGGCCGAGATTCTCTCATGGTCACCACGGTGTGGGGCTGGTTGCATCCGTGGTCCGGTTAAGGTGCTGTGCACCTCCTCGGACTCTGTGCTGCCCACTGAATATGGGGAGTACCTGGACGTGTTTGACAAGGTGCGCGCCGGTGCCCTGCCTCCTCATCGTCCATATGATTGTGCCATAACCTTACAAACTGGTGCTACTCCTCCGCGTGGCAGGGTGTATCCTCTTTCGGTGGCAGAGAATCAGGCCATGGAGGAATACGTTGCGGATGCGCTTTCCCGGGGGCACATTCGCAAGTCTACGTCTCCAGCAGGAGCTGGGTTTTTTTTTGTGAAAAAGAAGGGAGGTGAGCTGAGACCCTGCATTGATTTTAGGGGTCTCAATCAGATCACGATTAAAAATGCTTATCCTATTCCGTTGATCACCGAGTTGTTTGACCGCCTCAAGGGAGCAACGGTCTTTACTAAGCTCGACCTTAGGGCTGCCTACAACCTTGTACGGATCAAGGAGGGCGATGAGTGGAAGACCGCGTTCAACACCAGAACCGGCCACTATGAATACCTGGTTATGCCCTTTGGGTTGTGTAACGCACCCGCGGTCTTTCAGGAGTTTATTAACGATGTCTTACGTGACTTGTTGCAGCAGTGCGTGGTGGTTTACTTGGACGACATCCTGGTTTACTCTGCGCCCATGGAGTCTCATATCCAGGATGTTAAGCGGGTGCTGCAACGGTTACGTGAAAACGAGCTTTTCTGTAAGCTCGAGAAGTGTGAATTTCACCAATCCCAGGTTGCCTTTTTAGGCTACATCATTTCCCCGATGGGTTTTTCTATGGACCCTGAGAAGGTTTCAGCGGTTCTGCAGTGGCCTCGTCCCAGTGGTCTTCGGTCCATTCAGCGCTTTTTGGGATTTGCCAACTATTATCGGAAGTTTATCAGGAACTTTTCCACATTGGCAAAGCCTCTCTCAGATCTGACCAAGAAGGGCAGTAACCCTCACGAGTGGTCACCCGAGGCCATCTCAGCTTTCAAGGCTCTGAAAGCCGCCTTCACTTCGGCCCCAATTCTGTCTCATCCCAATCCTGGGTTGCCTTTTGTTCTCGAGGTTGATGCATCTGAGACAGGAGTAGGTGCCCTCTTGTCCCAGCGTCGGTCACCCGAGGGACCCCTACTTCCTTGTGGGTTCTACTCCAAGAAGCTTTCCTCTGCAGAGTGCAACTACCAGATTGGAGACAGGGAGTTGTTGGCCATTATTCTGGCTCTCAAGGAATGGAGGCACCTGCTTGAGGGTTCTGTGGTCCCGGTCCTAGTTCTCACTGACCACAAGAACCTCACATATCTCTCGGAGGCTAAGAGGTTGACACCCCGTCAGGCCAGGTGGGCTCTGTTTTTATCACGTTTTAACTATGTGGTCTCTTACTTGCCTGGTTCCAAGAATGTCAGGGCTGATGCCTTGTCGCGGCAATACTCTGAGCTGTCCAGGGAGGACACTGAGCCGACCTCGGTCATTCCTCCAAACCAGATCCTGGCTGCCATTCGTACCAACCTGACTTCTCCCCTTGGGGAGCAGATTTTGGCGGCTCAAACTAACGCTCCCCCTGAGAGACCTGCTGGAAGATGTTTTGTACCTGAGGGATTGCGTACCCGCTTGCTACGTACCTACCATAATGCCAAGACTGCCGGTCATCCTGGTAGGAACCAATTGTCCTGGGTCGTTTCTCGGTTATTCTGGTGGCCATCTCTCCGTTCTGACATCGCCTCATATGTAGCAGCTTGTTCGGTCTGTGCCCAGAATAAATCTCCTCGGCACCTTCCATTGGGCCTTCTGCAACCCATTCCCAATGGGGAGCGTCCCTGGTCACACCTGGGAATGGATTTTATTGTGGATCTTCCTGCGTCTCAAGGTCATACGGTCATTCTTATGGTGATCGATCGTTTTTCTAAGATGTGCCATTGCGTTCCATTCAAGAAATTGCCGACTGCACAGGAACTGGCTACGGTTTTCGCCAAGGAGATCTTTCGCTTGCACGGGTTGCCCAAGGTGATTGTCTCGGACCGTGGGAGCCAGTTTGTGTCCAGGTTCTGGCGCGCCTTCTGCTCCCAGTTGGGTATCGAGCTTTCCTTCTCTTCGGCCTACCACCCTCAGTCCAATGGGGCTGCGGAGCGTTCCAACCAGGCCCTGGAACAATTCCTTCGTTGCTATATATCGGATCATCAGGACAACTGGGCCGATCTCCTGCCATGGGCAGAGTTTGCGAGGAACTCGGCTGTCAACTCCTCCTCTGGGATGTCCCCCTTCATGGCCAACTATGGGTTCCAACCCGCTGTATTGCCTGAGTTGTTCTCTCCACAGGACATTCCGGCTGTGGATAACCACCTGGCTGCTCTGCGCTCCTCATGGGGGCAGATTCAGAGGTCCTTGAAGGACTCAGCACAGCGTCAGAAGCTCCAGGCTGATCGTAGACGGTTGCCCGCTCCCTCATACCAGGTCGGAGATCAGGTGTGGTTGTCCACTCGCAACCTCAAGCTTCGGGTGCCCACACCAAAGCTGGCCCCCCGTTTTGTTGGTCCTTTCCGCATTCTTCGCAGGGTGAACCCGGTTGCCTATGCCCTTGCTCTTCCTCCTGGGATGCACATCTCCAATGTCTTCCACGTATCCCTGTTGAAACCTCTGATCTGTAATCGCTTTACTGCCTCTCTGCCTCGTCCTCGTCCTATCAGGGTCGACGGTCATGAGGAGTATGAGGTGAGCCGCATCTTGGATTCTCGGTTGGTCCGCGGTCGGGTACAGTTTTTGGTCCATTGGCGTGGTTATGGTCCCGAGGAACGTTCCTGGGTTCCTTCCGCGGATGTTCATGCTCCTGCCCTCCTCCGCGCTTTTCACGCCCGATTTCCTCAGAAACCTTTTGTGGAGCCACGGAGGGGGAGGGGCCCTTGAGGAGGAGGTACTGTCAAGGTCCTACCTTTCTTCAGAGCTTGTGCATCTCCATGAGCTGGCCTCCATCTTGGTTTTCTGCAAAGCATGGTGGGAACCTTTATGCCTTCAGGCTTCTGCGGCTCCTCCTCAGAAGGGTGTGGTTGAGCACATTTAAACCTGCTGTCTGCAAGTGTGCTCTGCACTTGTGTCCTGTATGTTGCCCTGTTGCAAGCTCTTGTGTTGTTCCCATTGCTCTCCTGGTAACCGACTCGGCTTGGACAAGACTACTCTCTGCGTTAACCCTTTATCTGACCTCCCGTTGTTGAACCCAGCCCGTGACCTGAGTATTCTTTGCCTACCGTCTAGTACTGTCTGCTCCATTGTTATTGACCCGGCTTGTCTGACTACTCTACTCGTGATCCCATCTAGCTCCCACCAGCTGTACGCCATTGGCGGCAGTCGTTATCGCAGCTGGGGTCACTCGGGGGCCGCGACCTGGTCTCAGGCTGCGTCAAGTCCATCCCCACCATCAGGGGCCCTGGTGAAGGGTAGCCTGGGGCTTAGACTCCGCGCCCTGAGGGACTCTGGTCTGTGGGTAGTGGCTGTCGTCAGTCGCAGCGTGACCGTACCATAAGCCTGCCTGCCCATTCCATCGTTCCTGCCCTGACACTGACCATGTAGAAACTCGAGCACTTCCCAAGGGCCCGGAGTCAGTAGGGGGCCCCATGAGATGCCCCTGGTAACTTTTTCATAGGCTTTTTTGAGTTTGGGCAAGGACACATGGGCCCCATGATCCCCTATTGCCCGGGGGCCCCATGAGCTGTTAGTCCGACCCTGCCATCGAGTTTAGTCTTGATCACCTGTAAAAGAGGATAATAATATCTTTAAATCTGCAGCTTTCATTGAAATAATCCCTGGTGATCCTGACATGAAGATCATTGTTCGGGCATTAGCTGGCCGTAATAGGGTGACAACGCTCTATCCCTGGCTACTAATGGTGATCCTACGTAGTCACCCTGCCACACAGACGTCAGGTGGAGGCTAAAAGTGTCCATTTCAACACACATTACACAAGCATGGTCCGTTGTTGTCACCATCCAAAACCCGAAAATCCTGAGAAAGACCACGCAGCCGTTGCTGGAGTGCATGGAGACCGGAAGTGGCTGCAAAAAAGCTGCAGGAGATCAGAATCACTAAGATGGCACAACATACTAGAGAAATGGCGAAGGTAAGTATTTTTATTAAAGCACTGGCAGTGATTTATGGTACTTAATACGAATTAAAGGGTATGGGATACATAGACAAATTATATGGAGATCATTACCATTTAATGACTTTAGTCCTGGGTGCAGGGGCAGACTGACCATTTGGGAACTCGGGCACTGCCCGAAGGCATGAGGCCAGTAGGGAGCCCATGAGATGCCCCTGGTACCTTTCATAGGCTTTTTTGGGAGTGGTTTGATTGTGGGCGAGGACACAGGGACCCCATGATCCTCTATTGCCCGGGGGCCCCATGAGTTGTCAGTCCGCCCCTGCCTTTTTAAAACTGCACAGGAACAGCGGTTGTTTGACCCCACACAATTTTAAAGTGGCACCAGGATTCATTGGCTCTTTCGGTCCCAACGGCTTGTATCTCTGGAACCGGCAGTGACTAAGCCCAGCCGATAAACCCAGCAGCTGAAACGATCGGCTCCTGGGCATCCAATCATTCGACAGAACTCTCCACAGGAGCAAGCTGTAGAAGAAAATGTAATCACTATCTGTCTTGCTGAAGCTGGTATGGCACTTCCAAACGTGTATTTATACTATCTCGTTGGCCAGCTTCGACATCCGATTGACTGGGTTGTACCTGTCACTCCAGACAAAGTGGAATCTCATGTGTTGAAGATTGACCCCCTTCTGATTGCCTTGGAGGCATCTTAGCTGACCTTTGTGAAGAACAACTGTGTGACTTTTGGAGGGGACTAGGGGTATAGAGGACAAGTGAAAAGTAAACACCGGAAAGACAGCATATGTAATGCATTTTGTATAGCCAGGGGTGTGGGGTGGGCTCCTGGTTGATCTGCTGTCAGATTACTGTTCGATTATGTCACTGTTAAATTTTAGCTGTTCATTAAATGTACTGTTAGATGTACTGATGATTTTACTGCTTACAGGTTGCATTGTTTAGGATCATGTGATCAAGCTTGTTTCTGATTTTGTATAGTATAAATTCTGTGTGAATTTGCAATAAAGTTGACTTCCAGTTGCACCTAAACTAGTGTTGTCTTGTCCTTTGGTGCAATGCCCAATTATTTTACCTTGGTCTTGTGTCCCAGTGGCAAAGAAGCAGTTCTGTGATGGAAGCACCCAGGCGGGGTGCCAGGCAATCCGTCACAGTCTGCCGATTCTGACTTTAGCTCCAGAGAGGCCAAGAGTATAGAATTATTTAGGTAGCACCTTCCTAGGTAGCTAGGGGTAGCTAGATTCTAATTTGTTAGCTTGAGGATGAGTAGCAGCCTGTGTAATAGTCAGAGGAAAGTCAACAGTGCTGAGAGGCTCTGCAGACCAGCTCTCTGAGACTTCCCCCTGCACTAGAACTTTGGATAAAGTTCTAGAAGCAAGGGGCAGAGGTAAGGAGTGGCTGATTTGCACTTTTAAGGGATCCTGGCCAGTCCCCAACAGGAGGCTTGGCATGGGGTCAGGACAGCCCTTAAAAGTGACAGAGCCTGCTCAGAAGCAGGAAAGTTCGGCTGGAAGATAGAGAGGGAGTGAGAGGCTGGAGAGCAGGAGCCTGGGAGGGGGCCCAGATGGGAAGGGGATCACCTGCAGGCAGAGGAGCTGGAAAGGAGGAAAGCTCAGGGCCTCATCACCCCCCAGAGTGAGGACCACCTATGCAGTAGGGGAGGAGTGGCCCCAGCAGAAGGCCTGAGAACAGCCACCGACCCAGCAGCTGATAGGAGAAAGACTGAGTGAGTAGACCTGCACCCCCTGGGCCAGTAAGGAGGAGGAGCACTCTGGTGGTAAACTGGAGTAGCTGCTGCTTGGGACTGTCTTACTCCTAAAGTGGCAGGCACTGGATCCCATGCTCAGGGATTCACCCAGTATAGCTGGATGAGGAGAGGATTCATCTGGGGTCTGGGATGGTACAACAGAGGATACTGACTAGCTCTCCAAAAGATAATTTTGCTGTCTGAAGAGACTTGTATATAGTTCCAGGGAACCTGTCTTCAGTTGCCATCCCCTTTGGGTGTCCCATACACCCCTTGCCCCATCCAAGTTTAAATTCCCCTAATAAAATCCAAAAAACAAGCTTAAGGACTAGTTACTGTTTCCTGGATGCAAGTCTGTGTGAAGGAAATGCATGTTGCCTGGCTCTGGAGGACAGTAGGGGGACCCATACTTCAGCTACTCCTAAGGGGGTAGTGCTACAATACAAATTAGGATCTCCCGCTTTGGCACAACCCCATGTTTCCATGCTTGCTTCAGTGTTTAGATAGCTCGTGTTGGGAGCACTAAGGCCTCCTTACCTTGGCTGATGTGTAAGATAATATTGTTTTGCACTCCTTTGCAGAGTTTCAGTGGAAATATGACCTACAACACATGGCCTTTTACAAGTATCTGCAACTTTGACATGCATTGCGTACTCATTTTGGTACCTCTACTAGTCATTTTTCTAAGTGCCCGATGATAGGCATTTTACAGTCTCAGGGACCTAAGGGCTTGATGCCTGAAGTTTATTCCCACCTGCTATACGCTACTCTCAACAAAACTCCATTTGTAATCTGTTGGCAAATGCTTGTTCCCAACCTCTCTGATGAATATTGGGGGGGACGCACGTTCTTCCCATATGTATACGGTATTTCTCCAGCAATTGATAATAAATTGATCTAACTTTATGTTTCACACCAATCTTACTTGTGTAATGCTCTCTAGGTAGATAGGCTTTGTTGTGTTGTTAGATAGAGGCTGGGTACCAGCCTAGGATGAGACAGCCTGGGAGTGAGGTAGTGAGTTCACCTCAGGACAGGCTGAGAGGTTCTACAGGTCAGGACTTTTGGAGCCCTCCAACCCTTCCAGAAATGTAGAGAACTTTCTGTAAGAGGGGTGGAGGAGGGGAGGAGACCCATATCTGCATGTTTGAGGGACCTTGGCCAATCCCCAAGTAGGAGGTCGGGCATGGTGACTGAGGACAACTCCTAAATGTGGCAGAGCCTGAGCAGCAGGGAAGTCGGGTGGAAGATGGATTGAGAGGAAGGCTGGGAGGGGGCCCCATGGAGGGGAGCCTACCTACAGGCTGGTTGCTGGACAGGAGGATCTTCACTGTTCCACCATCTTTTATGGAGGACGTCCTGTGCAGCAGGGAAGGAGCCTACTCAGTGAAAGGCCTGAAAGCAGCTACCAACCCACCACAGGACAGGACAGTGTGAGTACTCCTACACCCCTTGGGCCAGATAAAGGGAGAGGGTGGTCAGATGCAAGACCCAACTAGTTATCCCTCAGGACTACGTAACTATTGGATCTTGGGATCCCTTGCCCAGGGATACCCTCATGGCAGCTGGGTGAAGAGAATGGTTCATCTGGGGTCTGCGGAGGTACACCAAGGGAACTTCAGTACACCTTAACAAAGACAGCAGCAATTTTTTGGATCCACATTTTTTGTACAGTATTGTTGCTAAGAAGTTTGTCCTCAGGTTTGCAGTTCCTTGGGCATCCCATATACCCCCAGACCCCATTCAAGTTGTTAACCCCTAATAAATACAACTACAAAACAAGCTCAAGGACTGTTTTACTGACTCTGAATGCGCAAATGTGGAAAAATGTGTGTTGCCTGGCCTTGCAGAGCTTAGGGGGGCCTAAAATAAATCCAGCGGACCTCAAAAGGGTAGTGCTACACTTGATTTTAGTTAGACTTCATGCCATGCACCGCATACCTGCCCTATATTGCACTAAATGTGGTAGTCCTAGGGTGGATTTTGCATATGTTATACGATTGTATTCAGTGATCATAACGTGTTGGCGACAAATTGTTGACATTCTATTTACAACAGAGGCGTCCCTAGGGTTGGTGTCACCCGGTGCGGTAACACTTGGTAACACCCCCTCTGACGATCCCCGTAGAATTATTATTATTATTATTATACAGTATTTATAAAGCGCCAATAGTTCGCTCAGCACTGTACGTTACAAAGGGGGACAGAACATGTGACAGAACAATACCAATACAATGCGATACATGAGGGGATCGAGGGCCCTGCTCTTTCGAGCTTACAATCTAGAATGGATCGGATCTGCGGATTGAGCATAATGGATCGGACTCCAATCCATTATGCTCAATCCGCAGATCCGATCCATTCTGCGGGAATCATCGGATTTCTTTACAACTTACCTTTTCGTGGAGCGGGTCCGGTGTCACCCCGTATAGGTTGCATGCCGACGATCCCCGCAGGATGGATGGGATCTGTGGTTTGAGCATAATGGATCGGAGTCCGCCCTACAAGTAAGTGACCGAGCCTATGCCCCCACTAGCTGGCCTTCACTTCCCCCTTGTTGTGGAAGTGACTTCACACAATGGGGGCTTGTGTAACAATGGAGGTCCTCCACAACAGTCCCGGTTTCTCATGTACCTCCTGGCCCAAGAAGACTATCTGGAGCTCTTTTTGTCAATTTTACCTGGACTTCTCAGCTGGGGAGGCCATTGCTCCGACTCCGATCCATTATGCTCCCCAATCCGCAGATCCCATCCATCCTGCGGGGATTGTCAGCATGTAACCTATACGGGGTGACACCAGACCCGCTCCACGAAAAGGTAAGTTGGAAAGAAAGCTGATGATCTCCACAGGATGGATCCGATCCATCCTGCGGGGATTGTCGGCTTGAAGTGGGTCCAGTGTCACCTGCCTTGGGATGCCACTGATCTACAATATTGTCTGTCCCAGTGCCTCTTACCCCAGAGGTATGTCTCCTAGGTATCCTAGATGAGGAGCAATGGCCAAGATATACTAGAAGTTTGCTGAGGGAGATGGTTTTCCTACCCCGTAAAGCTATAGCACCTGAATGGATCCAACCTACTTCTCTGTACGCTAAAGGATACAATCAGTTAACCAAGTTTTACCTAATGGAAAACCTATATTTGAACATGGGGGCGCCCCAGGAAGTATATTAAAGTTTGGGGTGCTTAGTGCTCTTCCACCCTTAGTATGTCCAATACTCAGTGAAGTCACTAGTCCTCTGCTCTTTGACTTTTCCTCCAGGATTACGTTACTTTGAGTATTGTGACTGTAGCCCAAAGTGTGTGTTTGTAAGCTGACAATGATCCCGGGAATTTTTCTGGTCGGTTTTTCTAGACTGTTTTAACCCCTCGCCTACAGGGCACTTATACCCCCTTCCTGCCCAGGCCAATTTCCAGCTTTCAGCGCTGTTACACTTTGAATGACAATTGCACGGTCATGCAACACTGTACTCATATGAAATTTTTATCATTGTTTTGAGACAGATAGAGCTTTCTTTTGGTGGTATTTAATCACCTCTGGGGTTTTTTATTTTTTGCTAAACAAACCAAAAACAACTGAAAATTTTGAAAAAAAAGTTTTTTCTTAGTTTTTGTTAGAAAAGTTTTGAAATAAGTGATTTTCCTCCTTTACTGATGTGCGCTAATGATGCTGCAGTGATGGGCACTGATAGGCTGCACTGATGGACACTGATAGGTGGCACTGATGAGGAGGCACTGGTAGGTGGTACTGATGGGCATTGACAGGCATCACTGATGGGTACTGAAGGGCAGCACTCATATATGGCACTGATAGGTGGCACTGATAGGCGGCACTGACTGGCACTGATAGGCGGCACTGACTGGCACTGTTAGGTGGCACTGACTGGCACTGTTAGGCGGCACTGATAGGCAGCACTGACGGGAACTGATAGGTGGCACTGACTGGCACTGATAGGCGGCACTGATTGGCAGCACTGATAGGTGGCACTGACTGGCATTGATAGGTGGCACTGAAAGGCAGCTCAGATGGGCACTGATATGTGGCATTGATATGCACTGGTAGACACTGATATGTGGCATTGATGAGGAACTGATGGGCACTGGCAGGTGGCACTGATGGGCACTGATAGGTGGCACTGATTGGCAGCACTGATAGGTGGCACTGATTGGCACTGATGGGTGACACTGAAAGGCAGCTCAGCTGGGCACTGATATGTGGCATTGATGTGCACTGGCACGAGGCACTGATGAGTGCTGACATAAGGCACTGATGGACATTGACAGGTGGCACTGCTGGGGCTACACTGATCATCAGGGCACACTGATCATCAGTGCCCTGATGATCAGTGTACATGTCCCCTCTAAATAATGCCGATTACCGGCTCTCCTCTCCTCTGTTAGCGTGACAGCTCGTGAGGAGAGAAATGCTGATAACTGGCATTTCCCTATTTACATGCGATCAGCTGTGATTGGACACAGCTGATCACATGACTGAGCCGACATCTTCGGCTCATTCTGTTGATCGGTGATCCTCTGTGTCCGAGGGACACAGCACATCGCCGATCGCCGCGCGCCCCCAGAGCCGTGCATGCGCGGTGAGAATGGGAGGACGTCATATGACGTCCTCCCAGAACGAGAGAACCGCCTTGCGCCCGGCATTACCTTATAAGGCGGTTCATTTGTTTTACCTCGTCTACCTATAGATATGCGATTGTATCACGATTTGTATTATTACCAATGTACCGTATTTCGCTCATTTCGTTACCTTTCTTGTTCTACTGTCTTTGTATCTTTTTTCAATATGAAGAGTTAAAAAAAAATACTATTAATGGCTATGGGAATGAGATAACGTTTTTAAAGTTTATATGAGATTTGAGTGATTGGTTTACATCTACCTGAGGAATGTCTGACCTCCACATCGAACGCAACGAACAAAACAAGTATAAATATAACGCAATGTCACTGAGATTGTAAAGGAATCTTAATCTAAATTGAGGTCTACCCTAAATCTCCATGCCCTAGCAGTTTTTGTGAATGTCACAGAGGCTTTTAGCAGATAACTTTGTCTAAACATGGGAAAGATAATGTGATGAAGGTGGGAGGGGGGCACCATGGACGAAGGAAGCACTTTACAAGCCATGAGAAAGAGGAAGGTCGATGAAAAGTATTATCTTCACTGGTGAAAAGCATTATCTTGGCTGGATAATAGCTATTGTTTCTTTGGGTGTCACATTCACATGTAGGCTCAGTCATGCCTGGCCAATCCAATGGTGCATTGTCATGTGAGAAGTCATTGAAAGATCTTGGAAAGGTTGGATCTGTCCCGTACATTAGTCCATCCTTCAGCTATAGAAAAGTTGTGTGTGATCCAACTGTCTCACAGTGTTTGTTGTACATGGAACTGGATACGTCCATAAGTAGGTCTTGGCTGGGCTTGATTTAACCTCAGCAGCTCTTCCACAATGGAGGAGCAATGGCCTCCCCAGCTGAGAAGTCCAGGTAAAATTGACAAAAAGAGCTCCAGATGGTCTTCTTGGGCCAGGGGCTACATGAGAAACCGGGACTGTTGTGGAGGACCTCCACTGTTACACAAGCCCCCATTGTGTGATGACACTTCCACAACCAGGGGGAAGTTAAGGCCAGCTAGTGGGGGCTCTATCACCTGTAGAGTGGAGAGCGGGACCTGGCAACACCTCCCCACATGCCCTCACCCGCATCATATGCCAACCTCCCATGGTCCTCTCTAGTCAATCCAGGGCTGACGCGTCATGGCTGAAGACGCTCAGAAAGGGAGGAAGTGCAAACACAGCTATCTTATCAACCAGCAAAACCAACGAGGGCAGAAGCACAGCTACTGCCATCTTGTTGATTGGCTGGCCTGGATCCAGGGAATCCGCTCTCCTACAGTTCCAATTAACCTTTCACGAGCTGGACAGGGACAGGCAATAGTACCTCATAATTGGTAGTTGGAGGAATAGTACCCCATCATTGGTGTCAGTGGGACGAATTGTGTTCCTTCATTGGTAGTGGGAGGAATAGTACAACATTGTTGGTGTCAGTGGGAGTAATAGTACCCCATCGTTGGCAGTGGGAGGAATAGTGCCCCATCATTGGTATCAGTGGGAGGAATAGTGCCCCATCATTGGTGTTATTGGGAGGAAGCGTACCCCATCATTGGTGTCAGTAGGAAGAATAGTGCTCCATCATTGGTGTCAGTGGGAGGAATAGTATGCCATCATTGATAGCGGGAGGAATAGTGCCCCATCGTAGGTGTCAGTGGGCATAATAGTACCCCATCATCGGTGTCAGTGGGAGGAATAGTGCCCCATCATTGGTGTCAGTAGGAGGAATAGTGCCCCATCATTAGTGTCAGTGGGAGGAATAGTGCCCCATTGTTGGTGTCAGTGAGAAGAATAGTGCCCCATCATTGGTATCAGTGGGAGGAATAGTGCCCCATCATTGGTGTCAGTGGGAGAAATAGTGTTCCATTGTTGGTGTCAGTGGGAGAAATAGTGCCCCATCGTTGGTGCTAGTGGGAGGAATAGTGCCCCATCATTGATATCAGTGGGAGGAATAGTGCCCCATCATTGTTGTCAGTGAGAAGAATAGTGCCCTGCCATCGATGTCAATTAGAAGAATAGTGTTCTAATGTTGGTGTCAGTGGGGGAAATAGTACCCTGTCATTAGTACAAGTGGAAAGCAAGCATCCGGCCCCTGGGCCACAGTTTGGAGACCACTGTACTAAAAGAACAGAACTAAGAAGCTTTGACAAAATGAGGAGTGTCCGTATGTTACTGCATTGTGTTACTGGAGTATCCCACAGCTCCCTGCACCCTATCCAAGTCCAACTTACAGTAAAGCATTAGAAGATACCTCTAGACCACGGGTGTCAAACTGGTGGCCCTCCAGCTGTTGCCAAACTACAAGTCCCATGAAGCATTGCAAGATTGACAGTTACAAGCATGACTCCCAAAGGCAGAGGCATGATGGGACTTGTAGTTTTGCAACAGCTGGAGGGTCGCCAGTTTGACACCCCTGCCCTAGTCTGTTCATTGAGCCAGAAGAGTGACCGTCGTCATGTGCCTGGCTGCCATTATACTAGCTTGGGGGGAGAACCTGGGATAAATCAGCGGGCCCTTTTGGGGGTGAGCACTACATTTTTATTTAATACAAAGATCCATATCTGCTAAAAGGCATGTGCAAAAGATGGCACATAAATCGATATATCTAAAAGAAATAACTACTGTTATACAAGGCAGGACGATCCCAAAAGTTATTCTATCTTTGCCAATCCCTCTACTGGCCTCCACTCAGTGTCCTCCACCCCTCTCTGCCAATCCCTCTACTGGCCTCCACTCAGTGTCCTCCACCCCTCTCTGCCAATCCCCCCACTGGCCTCCACTCAGTGTCCTCCACCCCTCTCTGCCAATCCCTCCACTGGCCTCCACTCGGTGTCCTCCACCCCTCTCTGCCAATCCCTCCACTGGCCTCCACTCAGTGTCCTCCACCCCTCTCTGCCAATCCCTCCACTGGCCTCCACTCAGTGTCCTCCACCCCTCTCTGCCAATCCCTCCACTGGCCTCTATTCAGTGTCCTCCACCCCTCTCTGCCAATCCCTCCACTGACCTCCACTCCGTGTCCTCCACCCCTCTCTGCCAATCCCTCCACTGGCCTCCACTCAGTGTCCTCCACCCCTCTCTGCCAATCCCTCCACTGGCCTCCACTCAGTGTCCTCCATCCCTCTCTGCCAATCCCTCCACTGGCCTCCACTCAGTGTCCTCCACCCCTCTCTGCCAATCCCTCCACTGACCTCCACTCAGTGTCCTCCACCCCTCTCTGCCAACCCCTCCACTGGCCTCCACTCAGTGTCCTCCACCCCTCTCTGCCAATCCCTCCACTGGCTTCCCATTGCCCAACGGATAAAATTCAAAACATTAACAATCACATATAAAGCCATTTATAACTCCGCCCCGAATTACATCACCGATCTTGTCTCTAAATATCACCCAAATCGTCCTCTCTGCTCCTCGCACGACCTCCTGCTCTCTAGCTCCCTTGTCTCCTCCTCCCATGCTCGTCTCCAGGACGTCTCCAAAGCTTCCCCCATCCTCTGGAACTCTCTACCCCAATTTATCAGACTATCGCCTACTCTGCTCACTTTTAGGCACGCTCTTAAAACCTCTCTCTTCAGGGAAGCCTATCCTGCCCTCAGCAAATAATGGAATCTTCTACTCTTCCAACCAGTCCATCCCCCACAGTTACTACCTTTTGTACCACCAGCCCCTCCCCCTTAGATTGCAAGCTCCCAGGATCAGGGCCCTCCTATCCCTCTTGTATTGAACTGTATTGTTGCTGTATTGTCTCCTGTTATATTGTAAAGAGCTGAGCAAACTGTTGGCGCCATAAATCCTGTATAATAATAATAATAATATAACGATTGTTCATTATGGTGTATCAGTAAATATCAAATATTAAATAAAGGAGTTCGGGGGTGTCCCACCTCACTGTACACAGGAATACAGAATACCTTTTAGGATCGGTCTGTGTAGTAGAACAGTAGATGTCTTCTTTTGGACCTAGTGGTTGATGTGTGATGGTTGCACATGCTTTTTAGCAAATATGGATCTTTGTAATAAATAAAATGTGTATCTTTTATCTATTTATCAGGGCAGTGAATGTGTGAGACTTCTAAAGAGAGCCCCTTAGGAGAGATTACATATATGAAGGCATCAATTTCCACTCTTATAAAATTTATTTGATTAACTATTCCCTGGAGGTTACAGATATTTCTGTTTCGGCAATCTATATTGGTTTTATGTTATGTCTGAAGGACATTTTGACTCGATCTACTAACTGTGTGAGTAATTGACACTTATATGTACTGGGTATGTTGTAATTACAATACACGTGTTCTAAATAAATGTATTCTTTGACATCCCAGACGCTACCATCTTCCTGCATAGTCCTCCCCTGAGGAAGGAGTTGATTGACATTGAAACGTGTCGGATTTGTGTAATAAACTCTGTAACTTGCAGATATGATATGATGGTGATGGAACATAACAGCCTTGTTCATGTGCTGCTTTTCTTCTAAATGTTTGACTTTTTATTGTGACAAGAAATAAAGATCGATGTAAACATTTTAATCTATGTATTGGTGCCATAAATGTCCCATTGGAGGGTTTTCTTTTCATTTCTGTTTATCCTGGCAGAAGTTTAACAGCAGTAAAATCAGTCTGTATATACAGTAAAGCATGCTTGTTATACTCACTGTGGAGCCTAAAGTGTTACTAAACCCAGGACCCCGCATTCACTATATCTGGTCTCCCCGGACCCTGCATTCATTATATCTGGTCTCCCCGGACCGTGCATTCACTATATCCGGTCTCCCCGGACCCCGCATTCACTATATCCGCTCTCCCCGGTCCCCGCATTCACTATATCCGCTCTCCCCGGACCCTGCATTCACTATATCCGCTCTACCCGGACCCCGCATTCACTATATCTGCTCTCCCCAGGCCCTGTATTCACTATATCCAGTCTCCCCGGACCCCGCATTCACTATATCCGCTCTCCCCGGACCCCGCATTCACTATATCCGCTCTCCCCGGACCCCGCATTTACTATATCCACTCTCCCCGGACCCTGCATTCACTATATCCGCTCTCCCCAGACCCTGCATTCACTATATCCGCTCTCCCCGGACCCCGCATTCACTATATCCGGTCTCCCCAGACCCTGCATTCACTATATCCGCTCTCCCGGGACCACGCATTCGCTATATCCGTTCTCCCCGGACCCTGAATTCACTATATCCGCTCTCCCCGGACCCCGCATTCACTATATCTGCTCTCCCCGGACCCCGCATTCACTATATCCGCTCTCCCCAGACCCCGCATTCACTATATCTGCTCTCCCCGGACCCTGCATTCACTATATCTGCTCTCCCCGGACAATTAATTCACTATATCTGGTCTCCCCGGACCCCGCATTCACTATATCCGCTCTACCCGGACCCTGCATTCACTATATCTGGTCTCCCTGGACCCTACATTCTCTATATCTGGTCTTCCCGGACCCCGCATTCACTATATCTGGGCTCCCTGGATCCTACATTCACTGTATCTGGTCTCCCCGGACCCTGCATTCACTATATCCAGTCTCCCCGGACCCTGCATTTACTATATCTGGTCTCCCCGGACCCCGCATTCACTATATCCGCTCTCCCAGGACCCTGCATTCACTATATCCTCTCTCCCCGGACCCTGCATTCACTATATCCTCTCTCCCCGGACCATGTATTCACTATATCCTCTCTCCCCGGACCCCGCATTCACTATATCTGGTCTCCCCGGACCCTGCATTCACTATATCCGGTCTCCCCGGACCCTGCATTCACTATATCCACTCCCCCCGGACCCCGCATTCACTATATCCACTCCCCCCGGACCCTGCATTCACTATATCCGCTCTTCCCGGACCCTGCATTCACTATATCCGCTCTCCCTGGACCCTGCATTCACTATATCCGGTCTCCCCAGACCCCGCATTCACTATATCCGCTCTCCCTGGACCCTGCATTCACTATATCTGGTCTCCCCGGACCCTGCATTCATTATATCCGCTCTCCTCGGACCCTGCATTCACTATATCTGGTTTCCCTGGACCCTACATTCACTATATTCGCTCTCCCCGGACCCTGCAATCACTATATCTGGTCTCCCCAGACCCTGCATTCACTATATCCACTGGGCTGCTAAAAGAAAGACTTGGATAACTTCTGCTGTGAAAGATGAGGATGAATTGCTCCACAGTGCCCGTAGCTACAAAAGTCAGTGTAGACATTTTTAAAAACTTTTTTACTGCTTGTTCAGAGTATATTTTAATACTTGAATGACCATATCCTGGCCACAGGTTCACTAAACGGTCTGTATTTACATTTTCCCACAGATGCATTGTGTCAGTAACCATATGTCCATCCAGTTTCTGCTATAGGAATCCTGCCATATTGTCGGTCTGCCTCTGATAGGAAGGTGTTATTTGCTGGTACAGGCATAAAACATTATGAAACACACGGGAAAAGATCTCAGGGGGAGTCATACCATGTCTGTGCCCAACCCCACCATTGGCAGTATGATGTTCCAGAGAGGGGGGGGGGGGGGGTGGCCACACTTGCCTATTTTTCCAAATGATTTAGCATGGGTATGATTGATGGAAATTGTTGGATCTCATAAGCATTGAATCATTTGTTCCCCCAAAATTAGATTGTTATTTAGTTATTGAGCAATTGCAAATGCCTTGCAAAGTCCTGACAAAAATCTATATTAAAGAGACTCGGGTCACAAAGCAAAATACCTGCATGGGAGGGGGCCCTTCCCAACTCATGTGCTTCGTGTTAGTTCTTGGATGACAACAGTGGTAATACAGCTTCCGCCAGAACCCTCTCACACAGGTGCTTTGCTTCATGAGAGAGGCCCTGAAAATAGTAGCATCATGTTTAGTATTTCACAGCAAATTTTGGGGGGGAAGAGACTGAAGGATGGGGAGAATAGGGGACTGATACTCTCTTTTCTTGGAAATATGGAAACTTCCTGCTAATAAAGCACAGATGGGGACGCTAATAATTACCGAAATGGTCAAATAATTTCCAGACATGCTTTGCTGCTGAGCCGATGTATCTTATTCTCTCACTCTATTTGTAATAAATGCTTAATTTTCCCCTCTCTTCATCTGTACCGTCCTTATAGTTAAAGGGTCACTCTACTGATATTTCAGGTTCAATGAGATGATGGAGAGTTAAGGCTGACAACAGTTTCCCATGTCATTCAGAGACTCCAGCAGTGAAATCCCTGCAGATGAGTTCCCAAGTGTAAACACATTGAGACGTTCGATTTCAGCCCCTGGAGCTCAGTGTTGTTGTGGTGCAGAGATCCTAGGACAGAGGACAATGCCCAAATCTAAGACCCCCTCACACTAACCTCTTTGTAACCCCCAACACTACCCCTCCCTGTGATCCCAACACTACCCCTCCCTGTGATTCCAACACTACCCCTTCCTGTGACCCCAACACTACCCCTGCCTGTGATCCCAACACTACCCCTTTCTGTGACCCCAACACTCCCCTTCATTGTAATCCCAACACTACCCCTTCCTGTGACCCCAACACTAATCCTTCCTTGTAATCCCAACACTACCCCTTCCTGTGGCCCCAACACTACCCCTTCCTGTGACCCCAACACTACCCCTTCCTGTGACCCCAACACTAATCCCTCCTTGTAATCCCAACACTACCCCTTCCTGTGGCCCCAACACTACCCCTTCCTTTGACCCCAAAACTACCCCTTCCTGTGACCCCAACACAACCCCTTCCTGTTACCCCCACACTACCCTTCCTTGTAATCCCAACACTACAACTTCCTGTGGCCCCAACACTACCCCTTCCTGTGACCCCAACACTACCCCTTCCTGTGACCCCCCAACACTACACTTCCTTGTAATCCCAACACTACCCCTCCCTGTGACCCTAACACTAACTCTCTATGTAACCCCAACACTAACCCTCTATGTAACCCTAACACTAACACTCCCTGAAACCCCAACACTAACCCTCTATGCAACCCTAACACTAACAATCCCTGAAACCCCAACATTATCTCTCTATCTAACCCTAAAACTAACCCTTCTTGTAACCCTAATACTAGCCCCTCTTGTAACCTTAACACTAACCTTCCATGTAATCCTAACACTAACCTTCCTTCTTACCTTAAGATGTAACCCTAACAACAGCCCTCACTGTAACAGTAGCACTGACCCTCCATGTAATCCTAACACAAACCCTCCATGTTACTCTAACAATAACCCTCCCTGTATTTTTCAACACTAACCCTCCATGCAATCCTAACACTAACCCTCCATGTTACTCTAACACTAACCCTCCCTGTATTTTTCAACACTAAACCTCCATGCAATCCTAACACTAACCTTCCTTCTTACCCTAACACTACCTTACGATGTAACCCTAACAATACCCCTCACTGTGATAGTAACACTAACCTTCCTTACACTTCCCCTCCCTGTAAACCCAACACTAACTCTTCATGTTACCGTAACACAAACCTTCCTTCTTAACCCAACAATACCCTATGATGTAACCTATTTTGCGCTGTAGGAAAGACCAGTTAGAGACCCCAGTGGGAAATCTTCACTGAATACTTGGACTTGGAATAACCCTTTTGGGTTTGGATAAGTTGTCAGGAGGTCTGGGAGCAGGCTCATGCCTTGTGAGGGTCTCATCAGCAGAAGCCCCACTGAAAGAGATGGGGCCGGAGCCTCGGCAGGTCAGGCTGGCTGAGGGGAGGGACGCTGGGCTGTGTCTGAATGGCACTCGGGGCTGCCAGTCATCAACCCTCCTTGTAACCATAAAACTAACCGTCCTTCTTAACGTAACACTACCACCCAATGTTGCATTAAAGTATAACTAAAGGCAAAGCTTTTTTTAGTTTTTGGTAGAGTGGAGGTGGATTAGACCCCCTGTCGGTTTTTATTGCTGCCTGTGCCCCCATTGGGGAGATTCACCCTATTTGTCCTGTTTACCATTATCATTGAAAGTGGAAGTATAAGAAAACCCCAAATTATGGATCGTCCCCAGAAAAGTAATAGAGGGGAAATTTTCCAATGGGGACACCAGTTCTGGTGACCTGGGGGGCCCCAAGGTATTCCCTTAATTTGCAGGAATTTCCTCTCACTTCCTGTGTTTGCTATGGGACAGGAAATTAAGGGAAATCTCTCCAATGGGACATGAATGACACAAAATAAACTGACCGGAGTTATAACCTTCCCTTACTCTATCCAAAATGAAAAAAAGGTTTTGCCTATAGTTCTACTTTAAGAATAACCCTTCCTCTAGCATTAATACTAACCCTCCCTATAACCTCAACACTAAACCTCCTTGTAACCCTAACACTAACCTTCCCTCCTAACCGAACACTACCTCTTGTTTTAGCCCTAATACAAATCCTCCCTCAACCCCTAACCCTTATATAGCCCAGGCCAAAGACAGAACATGATTGTGCTCGGTCAATTTTGGTTGCATCAGTCTACAATATCTTCTCTGCAAGCAATTACAGGCACCAACAGAGACCTCAAGGAGATAGTGATTCTATAAATGAGCAAACCTTGTCCAATCAAAATGTTGAGGTGCCTGTATGTAAACCATATAGCCAAAAGTATGTAGATACCCCTGGAGCTCAGGTGTTGCCAGTAAAGGGTACTATTGATGTTACAGTACACAAAGATATTTTAGACAATTGTGTTTTCCCAAGTTTGGGGAAGACCCTTTTTGTGCGCCAAGCCAGCTCCATAAAGACATGATTCAATGAGTTCGGTATGGAGGAACTTGAGTGTCCTTCACAGAACCTCAACCTCAACCCTACTGAACACCTTTGGGATGAATTGAAATGAGCCAGGTCTTCTTTTCTGACATCTTCATATAGACATGGTTTGATGATTTTGATGTGGAGGAATTTGAGTGACCTGCACAAAGCCCTAAACCTTAACCCTACTGAACACATTTGGGATGATTTGCAATGAGCCAGGTCTTCTTATCCGACACTTCCATATAGACATGGTTTGATGTGGTGGAACGCAAGTGTCCTGTACAGAGCCCTGATCTCATCCCTACTGAACACATTTGGGATGATTTGCAATGAGCCAGGTCTTCTTATCCGACACTTCCATATAGACATGGTTTGATGTGGTGGAACGCAAGTGTCCTGTACAGAGCCCTGATCTCAACCCTACTGAACACCTTTGGGATGAATTGGAATGAACCAGGTTTCCCAACCAACATCTCAATAAAGACATGGTTTGAGTAGTTTGGTGTGGAGGAACTCAAGTGTCCTGGACACATCCTGACCTTTACTGTATTGAACGCCTTTGGGATGAATTGGAATGAGCCAGGTCTTCTTATCCAACAACTCCACATAGACATGCTTTTGATGAGTTTGATGTGGTGGAACGCAAGTGTCCTGTACAGAGCCCTGACCTCAACCCTACTGAACACCTTTGGGAACGAATTGGAATGAGCCAGGTTTCTCAACCAACATCTCCATAAATACATGGTTTGACCAGTTTGGTGTGGAGGAACTCAAGTGTCCTGGAAACATCCTGACCTTTACTGTGCTAAACACCTTTGGGATGAATTGGAATTATCAAGGTCTTCTTATCCGACAACTCCATATAGACATGATTTGATGAGTTTGATGTGCTGTGGTGACTCAAGTGCCCTGTACAGAGCCCTGACCTCAACCCTGCTGAACACCTTTGGGATGAAATGGAATGAGCCCGGTCTCCTCAGAGAACTTCTCGATAAAGACATGGTTTATTGAATTTGGGGTTAAGAAACTCAAGTGACTTGCATATACATAGCTCTGACCTCATCCGTACTTAACATCTACAGGATGACTCAGACCATTGTTAGCCAATGTTCAACATCAGTACCTGACCTCACAAATGCTCTTTTGGCTGAATGGGCAATAACTTCCACAGACACTCTCTTGTGGAAAGGCTTCCCAAAGGATTGGAAGCTGTTTTAGCCTCAAAGGGTGTCCAACTCAATTCCCATGGTTTAGGAATGAGACGTGAACAAGTTCATATAGCTATGATGATCAGGTTTCCAGGGACATTTGGACACATTATGTATCTACCTTTTTGTTGTCCCAATGCAAACACATAAACATGCAGGTGACCAGGGGCGTACTGACAACTCATGTGGCCCCCCGGGCAATAGGGGATCATGGGGCCCCTGTGTCCTTGCCCAAACTCAAAAAAGCCTATGAAAAAGGTACCAGGGGCATCTCATGGGGCCCCTTATTGACCCCGGCCCTCGGGCAGTACCCGAGTTTCCAAATGGTCAGTCCGCTCCTGCAGGTGACCCATGTTTACCTGTTGTCTGATGCAGGGGCGGACTGACAACTCATGGGGCCCCCAGACAATAGGAGATCATGGGGCCCCTGTGTCCTTGCCCAAACTCAAAAAAGCCTATGAAAAAGGTACCAGGGGCATCTCATGGGGCCCCCTACTGACCCCGGGCCCTCGGGCAGTGCCTGAGTTTCCAAATGGTCAGTCCGCCCCTGGTCTGATGCCTGTGCTTTCATTCTTGAAGATTCCACAATACTGGAGAGTTCTGTGGAATGCAGTTAGCAAAATAGCCACAGGGGGCACTATTGCCACACATTTCTAACTCATTTTGACTTTTCGGTAAGCGGCGGTGTCACTCAAGAGTGTGGTTAATAATAGCACAATCTAGAGCGTCATGCTGCTTGCCTCCGCACACACGCCACATACAGCAGATTATAAATTGTATAAATATTTATATGTGACCTTCGTGTTTGCATCTGTGAGATGTGAGCTTTGCTTCTAACATCCTGCCCTGATGCCTACATTAAAATCTGCTCACAGAAAATAACCAGCCGCTGCTGAGGAATTTATTTATTGGCTGTGCAGTGACCGTGTGTGATGGCAAGCATGCGGGAGCAACTGTGCCAGGCCCTCCAAAGGAAATAATGGGCAAAGCGCTGAGAGAATCAATGATTTTCCTTCCCTGAGGGGCAAATGTCAAAAAGAGAAACTGCGACTGCACCATTCACCGTATTATAAATATACATGAACCACGAATGGCATTTCCCTTTAAAATAGATTGAAATGAGCAACAACAATGTGCACAACACAACACATTTATCTTTTCACGTGTTTCTGAGGGTGGCATTCGGACCACCATGGTAAGAGAGGCAGTCTTCCAACTGTCCACCAATGAATTGCTTTTAACAGGGGTTCCCCATGACCTAAAGAATATTTCAAAGGTTCCTCCTGCGTATACGAGGTTGGAAAAGGGTGCTCTATACAGAGAATGCATGTTTATACTTAGGCAGTATTTTAATGAGGGCCCAAACAAAGTTCCTACACAGGAAGGCCCTTGCTGGTGGCTTTGTCCGCCCCTGCTGAGGACTCCCTCCTTGTCCCCATGTGATGGCACTGGGTACATGACTGGCAAATTGCCAGGCCCCAGCACTGTTACATGGGAGTAATGGGAATAGGTCAAATAGTCCTTTGTACCTGAAATACTCTTTATTTGTCTTTGCTTGCAGCAGATATTGGATGAGCATAGGAGCGGGCAGGAGGAATGGTGAGTAAGTGCTATGGTAGAGGACTTCCTCCATCCATGTCCCCATGTGATGGCACTGAGTGCCAGAGTGACTGATTGCCAAGCCCCAGCACTGGCACATGGGAAGTATGGGAAAGAAAAATGTTCCTCCATACCTGGAGTACTGAATATATTTCTTTGCTTCAAGCAGTTAGCAGATGTACATAGCAGCATGGAAGTGAAGGAATGGTGAGTACGTGCTGTGGTAGGGACACCATAAACCTGAACTTTATGATTGAAAGGCACTGGGTGCTTGAATGGCCAATTGCCAAGCCCCAGCACTGTTCATGGAAGGAATGGGAATAAGTCAAATGGTCCTTTACACCTGAGTATTCTATAAATGTATTTGCTTCTAGAGGATGTTGGATAGCATAAGAGCAGGGAAGTGGAGGAACAGTGAGTGCATGTTGTGGTAGAGGACTTCCTCCATGTCCCCATGTGATGGCACTGAGTGTCAGAGTGCCCAATTGCCAAGCCCCAGCACTGGCATGTGGGAGTAATGGATAAAAGTCAAATGTTCCTCCCAGGGGCGGACTGACCATTTGGAAACTTGGGCACTGCCCGAGGGCCCGGGGTCAGTAGGGGGCCCCATGAGATGCCCCTGGTACCTTTTTCATAGGCTTTTTTGAGTTTGGGCAAGGACACAGGGGCCCCATGATCCCCTATTGCCCGGGGGCCCCATGAGTTGTCAGTCCGCCCCTGGTTCCTCCATACCTGGAAGTACTGGGTAAATGTCATTGCTTGGACTGGACAGCAGACGAACAGCAGCATGGAAGGGAAGGAATGGTGAGCGTGTGCTGTGGTAGGGACACCATGAACCTGGACTTGTTGCTTTGCCCTACTTATGGATAGCATAGGAGCGGGGAAGTGGAGGAACGGTGAGTGCATGTTGTGGTAGAGGACTTCCTCCATGTCCCCATGTGATGGCACTGAGTGCCAGAGTGGAGTAATGGATAAAAGTCAAAGGTTCCTCCATACCTGGTAGTACTGGGTAAATGTCTTTGCTTGGACTGGACAGCAGATGAACAGCAGCATGGAAGGGAAGGAATGGTGAGCGTGTGCTGTGGTAGGGACACCATAAACCTGAACTTGTTGCTTTGCCTTGCTTATGGATAGCATAGGAGCGGGGAAGTGGAGGAATGGTGAATGCATGTTGTGGTAGAGGACTTCCTCCATGTTCCCATGTGATGGCACTGAGTGCCAGAGTGTCCAATTGCCAAGCCCCAACACTTGCACATGGGAGTAATGGATAAAAGTCAAATGTTCCTTCATACCTGGAAGTACTGGGTAAATGTCTTTGCTTGGACTGGACAGCAGACGAACAGCAGCATGGAAGTGAAGGAATGGTGAGCGTGTGCTTTGGTAGGGACACCATAAACCTGAACTTGTTGCTTTGCCTTGCCTATAGACTCAAGGTCACAGTATGTGTTGTGGTTGAATGCTACCGAGTGCTTGAGTGGCCAATTGCCAACAATGTTACATTCATTGTGATGTGATTGAGGACACTCTCCCTGTGCCCATGTGAGTGCCTGAGTGGCCAATTGCCAAGCCCCCAACAATGTTACATGGAAGGATTGGGAATAATTCAAATACTCCTCCATACCCAGAAGCATGGGCATATTTCTTCACTTGGGGTGGATATTGGATGAACATAACAGCTTGGAAGTGAAGGTGGTTGAGGACTCTCTTCTTGTGTCCATGTGATGGCACTGAGTGCTTGAGTGGCCAATTGCCACGCCCCCAACAATGTTACATGGAAGGATTGGGAATAATTCAAATACTCCTCCATACCCGGAAGCATGGGCATATTTCTTCACTTGGGGTGGATATTGGATGAACATAACAACTTAGAAGTGAAGGTGGTTGAGGCTGTGGTTGAGGACTCTTTTCTTGTGTCCATGTGATGGCACTAAGTGCTTGAGTAGCCAATAGCCTGAATACGGCTGCCAGACTCATTCACCTTTCCAACCGCTCCATCTCCGCCACCCCCCTCTGCCAATCCCTCCACTGGCTTCCGACTGCGCAACGGATCAAATTCAAAATCCTAACACTGACGTACAAAGCCATCCACCATACTGCCCCGAACTACATCACTGACCTAATATCCAAGTACCGCCCAGCACGCACACTCCGCTCCTCACAAGACCTCCTTCTCTCTAGTTCCCTGGTCTCCTCCTCCCATGCCCACCTCCAGGACTTCTCCAGGGTGTCACCCATCCTCTGGAACTCCCTGCCCCAACCCATCAGATTATCACCTACTCTGCTCTCCTTTAGGCGCACCCTGAAAACCCATCTCTTCAGGGAAGCCTACCCCACCCCCTGCTAACCTGCCGACCTCCTCCACTCTTCCTACCACTCCATCCCCCACAGCTATCTCCTCCTGTGCCACCATCCCCTCCCTCCTAGATTGTAAGCTCGAAAGACCAGGGCCCTCAATCCCCTCATGTATTGTATTGTATTGTTATTGTTATTGTTCTGTCACATGTTCTGTCCCCCTTTGTAATGTACAGCGCTGAGCGAACTATTGGCGCTTTATAAATACTGTATAATAATAATAATAATAGCCAAGCCCCCAACAATGTTACGCAGGAGGATCAGGAATAAGTCAGATGCTCCTCTATACTTGGAAGTATTGTGTATATTTCTTTGCTTGCAGTGGATATTGGATGAACATGGCAGCATATGAGTGAAGGTATGGTGAGTACGTGGTGTGGTAAGGCCACCATAAACCTGAACTCCTTGATTGGCCCTTCTTATGGACTCACGGCTATAGTCTGACAGCTCTCTGGGGTAATATTGTATAGAAAACTATTTCCATTATCAGTGTCCCCTGGAGCTTCTATCCTTCTCCTCCTTCCCACTCCGCCACGAGTGCTCAGCCAGGACATTGCTGACAACCATCTAGATATAATAAAGATCACTGATGTCTGGCGGAATCTAGAGCGAGCCTCAATGATTTCACTACTTTTTAGAAATGTATTCTCCGCAAACATCAATACAGTCACTTTATAATTGTAACACATTTTAAGTTGTCGTTTGTTCAATTACAATTGTTCCAACGTCACTGAATCTAATGAAAAAGCGATGTTGAAGGCCGGAGGTTATTTACCTTCATGTATTCTAAAAACCTTCTGTGTGCAGCACCCTCCCCACCCCCAATCCTTACCTAAGCCCCCTCCGATCCTGCAATGATCACGAGAGCCTATGCTCTACTGGGACTCTCCATTCTCATTAGCCATTGGCTCCCACTGCTGTCAATCACAGCCAGTGAGCCAATGAGGGAAGAGCAGGGGGGAGAGGGATAGGGTTGAGCCGCAGCTCTATGTGTCTCGGGAGAAGTAGCTTGGGAGCGAGCACACATCATTGCGCCCAGGGCAATCGACTTGCTCTGGGGGCACTTTTTGAGGGGGAGGAGCCAGGAGTGCCAGCGGGGGACCCGAGAAGAGGAGGATCAGGGCTGCTCTGTGCAAAACCATTACACAAAGCAGGCAAGTATGACATGTTTGTTATTAAAACGGGGCTTTATTATCACTTTACAACTTTCAATGCTGCTGGCTCTTGCTCTCTCAGTGCTGCTCCCCTAAACTTCTGGTCTTCACAGGACAGATATAACGGAGGACAATGCAGTCTCCAGCCACTCTATTAGCTTGGATTATGGAGGAGGGGAGAGCAGAGGAGTACCTTGCCATCCTAGGCTACAAGGCTGTGTGCTTCTATTGATTCACACAGTGTAGGTATGCACAACTCTAGTTTCTGCATACAAGCATGGCTCCATTGGACGCTGTGAGAGAAAGGATTATTTTTTTTTATATAAAATTACAAACTTGTCATACTTACTTGCTCTGTGTAATGATTTTGCACAGAGAAACCCTGATCCTCTTCTCGGTGCTCCTGGCCCACCCCTCCTGCCATTTGCCTGCAGCTTGCTATGGGGGCACCTGAACAGGCTCACTCCGGAGCCACTGCTCTCTGTGTCCAGGGGTTCGGCCCTGCCTCCACTCTCTCCTCATTGGCTCACTGGCTGTGATTGACAGTAGCGGGAGCCAATGGCTACTGCTGCTGTCTCAGCCAATGAGTAGAGAGAAACCCTGGACAGTTGAGGATCTCGAGCCAGTGGTCTGTGTGTCCAGGGGCTCAGCCCTGCACCCCGCTCTCTCCCCATTGGCTCACTAGCTGTGATTGACAGTAGCAGGAGCCAATGGCTGCTGCTGCTGTTTCAGCCAATGAGGAGAGAGAAACCCGGGACAGCTGAGGATCTCATGCACATCACTGGAGCAAGATGGGAGCTCAAGTAAGTATTGGGGGGGGGGGCTGCTGTACACAGATGTGTGTCCAGGAGCTCAGCCCTGCCCCTGCTCTCTCCTCATTGGTTCACTGGCTATGATTGATAGTAGTGGGAGCCAATGGCTACTGCTGCTGTCTCAGCCAATGAGTAGAGAGAAACCCAGGACAACTGAGGATCTCGTGCACATCACTGGATCAAGATGGGGGCCCAAGTAAGTATTGGGGGGGCTGCTGCACACAGATGTGTGTCCAGGGGCTCGGCCCTGCCCCACTCTGTCCTCATTGGCTCACTGGCTGTGATTGACAGTAGCAGGAGCCAATGGCTACTGCTGCTGTCTCAGCCAATGAGGAGAGAGAAACCCGGGACAGCTGAGGATCTCATGCACATCACTGGATCAAGATGGGGGCCCAAGTAAGTATTGGGGGGCTCTGCTGCACACATATGTGTGTCCAGGGGCTCGGCCCTGCCCCCACTCACTCCTCATTGGCTCACTGGCTGTGATTGACAGTAGTGGGAGCCAATGGCTACTGCTGCTGTCTCAGCCAATGAGAATTGAGAAACCTGGGACAGCTGAGGATCTCGTGCACATCACTGGATCAAGATGGGGGCCCAAGTAAGTATTGGGGGGCTTCTCCACACAGATGGTTTTTCACCTTCATGTATAGAATGCATGACGGTAAAAAAAGAACCTTGAGCCTTTAAAGCAGCGGTTCTCAACCTGGGGGTCGCGACCTCTTTGGGGGTCGAACGACCTTTTCACGGGGGTCGCCTAAGACATCGGAAAACACATATTTCCGATGGTCTTAGGAACCGAGACACCGGTCCTCTCTCCGTCTCCAGGCGGGTCCGCCCACATGCAGGTACGCCCACATGCAGGTATGCCCACATGCAGGTACGCCCACATGCAGATACGCCCACATGCAGATACGCCCACATGCAGATACGCCCACATACGTGTACCCGGCATGATTAGGATAAAGAAGCTGCAAACTCAGTAAATGAATAAATCATCTTCTGGGATCACAAATAATAAGGACCTGAAAAAACCCCCACAGACTGTGACCACCGGTGTCCCCTTCCACTAGTGGCCAGTGCCTGATGGTCCTCAGCAGTGGTTGTGGGTGGAAAAGCCCTTTTACATCGGTAGTCGGGGATCCCTGACATTGGATATCAGTGGAGGAGCCCTGGCTGAGGAAGCCGACTCTAAAATCTAAACTGGAATCAGGAATGGTGCGTAGGTGGGGGATGCCTGGCACAGAGTGTGATAGGAAGAGCTAAAAAGATCACCTTTGTAGGACTTGGAGAAGAGCCAGGACATAGGACAAGGGAAATGGCAGTTGTGAGGACTCAGGACACATAAAACGACTACAGTCATCATTCCAGCAACCACATAGGAAGGATGGGAGCGGTAAAGACATGAAGCTGCACGCGCTCTATTACATCCGTGAAATGTATACCACGACGATCAGCGTCTTGTCACCTTCTCACCAAGCTGCTTGGCCATAGTTTGGTAGCCCAGTCCAGCCTTGTGTAGGTCTACAATCTTGTCCCTGACATCCTTGGACAGCTCGTTGGTCTTTGCCATCGTGGAGAGTTTGGAATCTGATGGTTTGATTGCTCCTGTGGACAGGTGTCTATTATACAGGTCACACAATGAGATTAGCAGCACTCCCTTTAAGAGACTGCTTCTAATCTCAGCTTGTTACCTGTATGAAAGACACCTGGTAGCCAGAAATCCTGCTGAATGATAGGGGATCAAATCCTTATTTCCCTCATGAACATGCAGATCAGTCATTATTGTTAGACGCATTTCTGCTGAATTTGTTGTTGTATTCTGTCTCTCAGTGTTACAATACACCAAACATTCGATTTTTAGACCGATCATTTCTGTGTGAGGGGCGAACATTCAACATCAGCAGGGGAGCAAATACGCATTTCCTTCACTGTACCATTTTTGGGGTTTTGTTATATCTGTTCAATATGTGCAAAAAATAAAAACCTGCTGATCCTGCCAGAAATCGAAGCTGAGAACATCCTATGGATCTACTCCTCCACCTCCTCACCCTCCCCAACTCGTCCAGTCAGGGAAGGATTAATTGAGTGGCTGACCTCCTATACTCAGAATGCATCAGGCTGGCTGATTGGCATGGCTCCTGGAAGCTAGTTGAGATCACTGAAGTAGAGGTGAAGTAGAGGTGAAATAGCAGTGTAGTAGAGGTGTAGTACCGGTGTAGTAGAAGTGTAGTACCGGTGTAGTAGAGGTGAAGTAGTGGTGTAGTAGAGGTGAAGTAGTAGAGGTGTAGTAGAGGTGAAGTAGTGGTGTAGTAGAGGTGAAGTAGCGGTGTAGTAGAGGTGAAGTAGTGGTGTAATAGAGGTTAAGTAGTGGTGTAGTAGGTGTAGTACCGGGGTAGTAGAAGTGAAGTAGTGGTATAGTAGAGGTGTGATACCAGTGTAGTAGAGGTGAAGTAGTGGTGTAGTAGAGGTGTAGCACCTGTGTAGTAGAGGTGAAATAGCGGTGTAGTAGAGGTGAAATAGCGGTGTAGTAGAGGTGTAGTACAGTTGTAGTAGAGGTGATGTAGTGGTGTAGTAGAGGTGTACTACAGTTGAAGTAGAGGTGAAGTAGCGCTGTAGTAGAGGTGAAGTAGCAGTGTAGTAGAGGTGTAGTACCGTTGTATTAGAGGTGAAGTAGCGGTGTAGTAGAGGTGTAGTAGAGGTGAAGTAGCGGTGTAGTAGAGGAGAAGTAGCTGTGTAGTAGAAGTGTAGTAGCGGTGTAGTAGAGGTGAAGTAGCGGTGTAGTAGAGGTGAAGTAGCGGTGTAGTAGAGGTGAATTAGTGGTGTAGTAGAGGCGTAGTAGAGGAGAAGTAGCGGTGTAGTAGAAGTGTAATAGAGGTGAAGTAGTGGTTTAGTAGCGGTGTAGTAGAGGTGAAGTAGCGATGTAGTAGAGGTGTAGTAGATTTGAAGTAGCTGTGTAGTAGAAGTGTAGTAGAGGAGAAGTAGCGGTGTAGTAGAAGTGTAGTAGAGGAGAAGTAGCGGTGTAGTAGAGGAGAAGTAGCGGTGTAGTAAAGGAGAAGTAGCGGTGTAGTAGAGGTGTAGTAGCGGCGTAGTAGAGGAGAAGTAGTGGTGTAGTAGCGGCGTAGTAGAGGAGAAGTAGTGGTGTAGTAGCGGCGTAGTAGAGGAGTAGTGGTGTAGTAGCGGCGTAGTAGAGGAGAAGTAGTGGTGTAGTAGCGGCGTAGTAGAGAAGTAGTGGTGTAGTAGAGGTGTAGTACCGGTGTAGTAGTGGGGTAATAGTGGTGTCCACTTCAGTGATATCCAGCTTTCAGGATTATCAGCCAGTATGGAATGTACCGCCACGGCCAAAGGTTTTGAGAATGACACAAATATTCATTTTCTCAGAGTCTGCAGCTTCGGTGTTTTTAGATCTTTTTGCAGATGTTACTCTGGTAGACTGAAGTAGGATTACAAGGGTTATGAGTATCAAATTGCCAATTAGATGACGTTTATACAAAGAGTCCATATTTGCAGTGCTGACCCTTCTTTTTCAAGACTTCTGCAGTTCTCCCCGACATGCTGTCCACCAACTTCTGGGCCGCATCCTGACTGATGGCCGCCCATTCTTGTATAATCAATGCTTGGAGTTTGTCAGAGATTGTGGGGGGGTTTATTTTGTCCACCCGCCTCTTGAGAAAAGACCATAAATTCTCAATGGGATTAAGATCTGGGGAGTTTCCTAGCCATGGACCCAAAATTTGGATGTTTTGGATTTGAGCTAGGAGAGATGATTTGTGGAATTGAGCTAGGATGGGGGATCGGGCAAGGGGAATTTATGCTGGGGGGGGGGTTGTACTAAGATTGGGGAAGGGGAATTTGTGCTGGGGGGAGCTTTGGAGTGGGGAGGAGAGGGATATTTGGGGAGATGTGCTAAGAGTGGTGATGTGGGGGGATTTGTGTTGTGAGGGGGGAAGAGGATTTGAGCTAGGAGGGAGGGTTTGTGGAGTTAGTTCTAGAAAATGTAATATGGTTTGTGGGGGGGAAGGAATTGTGCTGGGGGGGGGGATTTTGTTTTTTTTTGGGGGGGGGGGATTTGTACCAGTAGGGAGTATTGCTGTTAGGAGGGGAAATTGGGAGGAGGGAGATCGGGGGAGGCAAATTTGTGTTGGGGGGGGGGATTTGGAGTAGGGAAGAGATGATCTGGGCTGGAGGGGAAGTAGAGAATTTTTTTTTTTGGGGGGGGGGGGGTTGTGCTGGAGCATATGGTGAGAGGGAGTATTTGTGCTGGGAGGGGAAACTTCAGTAGGGGGGCGGATTTGTAGAGGCAGGAGGAGGAATTGATGCGTAATGGGCAGGGGCGGACTGACAGCTCATGGGGCCCCTGCGTAATAGGGGATCATGGGGCCCCTGTGTCCTTGCCCAAACTCAAAAAAGCCTATGAAAAAGGTACCAGGGGCATCTCATGGGCCCCCCTACTGACCCCGGGCCCTCGGGCAGTGCCCTAGTTTCCAAACGGTCAGTCCGTCCCTGGTAATGGGTAAGCCTGCATATTACTGCTCAATTTTTTTTGAGGAGGGGAGGGTTTGCTGAGACATATACATCTTGGGTGGGGTGCACAATTTTGGCATGTTCTCCCTGGGCTCTAGGTGACCTTGTCCCAGCCCTGAATGTAACTATTCAGATATATCCATGCCTGGAATTCTTTTTAGTATCAATACAGTGATAGGATCTATTAGACGGGTTCCGAAATATTCCAGTAATCCTGGGATGGAATATGTGATGGGGGAAGGGAAGTAATCAGTGGTAAGATATATACTGTAGGTGATATAATGGCTGAGTCTCAGCAATACGATATACTGTCCCGGAGATACAATGGAGGAATCTGATTGATGTGATATACTGATAGGAGACATACCAGCTGGGACTCAGGAACAGATATTTTGGTGATATAATGTCTGAGTCTCAGCAATATAATATACAGGAGATATCTCCCAGTGATACAATATATAATTATTATTACTATACAGGATTTATATATTATTATTTTTATTTTTATTACACAGGATTTATATATTATTATTATTACACAGGATTTATATATTATTATAATTATTATTACACGGGACTTATATAATATTATTATTATTATTATTATTATAATACAGGATTTATATATTATTATTATTATACAGGATTTATATATTATTATTATTATTATACAGGATTTATATTTTTTTATTATTATTATTATTATTATTATTATTATTATACAGGATTTATATATTATTATTATTATTATTATTACTATACAGGATTTATATATTATTATTATTATTATACAGGATTTATATATTATTATTAATATTTTACAGGATTTATAAATTATTATTATTATTATTATACAGGATTTATATATTATTATTATACAGGATTTATGGCTCCAACAGTTTGCTCAGCACTTTACAATATAACGGGAGACAATACAGCAACAATACAGTTCAATACAAGAGGGATAGGAGGGCCCTGATCCTGGGAGCTTACAATCTAGGGGGACTGATTCTCATCTATACAATATATAAAGTGTAACTAACTGCAAAACTTTTTAAAGTTTGGATAAAGTAAAGAAGGATTAGACCCCCCTGTCAGATGTTATTGCTGTCTGTGTCCCCTTTAGAGAGGTTCCCCCTTTCTATTTGTCCCGTCCCCATTATCATCAAACATGAAAGTAAAAGAAAATTCCAAATTTGGGGTTTCACCAGAAAAGTAATAGGGGAGGGCAGCACAGTGGTTAAGTGGTTAGCACTTCAGTACCAGTGTTGTCGGTTCGAATCCCAATCACGGCGCCACCTGCCTGGAGTTTGCATGTTCTCCCTGTGCCTGCGTGGGTTTCCCCTGGGCACTCCTCCCACACTCCAAAGGCATGTTGGTAGGTGAATTGGCTCTTGTCTACATTGTCCCTAGTATGTGTATGTATGAATGTGAGTTAGGACCTTAGATTGTACACCCCTTGAGGGTTAGGGACCTTAGATTGTACACCCCTTGAGGGTTAGGGACTGATGTGAATGTACAATATATATGTAAAGCGCTGAGTACATTGACGGCGCTATATAAGTACCTGAGATAAATAAATCTTCCAATGGTGACTCTAGTTCTGGTGATCTGGGGGGCTCCAAGGAATTCACTTAATTTGTAGTGATTTCCTCTCATTTCCTGTTTTGGCTATGAGATAGGAAATGAAGGTAAATCTCCCCAAAGGGGACAGGGGTTATAACACCTCCCAGGGGTGGACTGACCATTCGAGAACTAGGGCACTGCCCGAGGGCCCGGGGTCAGTAGGGGGCCCCTTGAGATGCCCCTCGTATCTTTTATAGGCTTTTTTTGAGTGTGGGCAAGGACACAGGGGCCCCATGATCCCCTATTGCCCGGGGGCCCCATGAGTTGTCAGTCTGCCCCTGACACCCCCCCCCCCCCCTTACTCTGTCCAAAATGAGAAAAAAAAAAGTTTTGCCTACAGTTCTACCTTAAGTGGTATAATGACTGATTCCAAGTGACAGGATATACAGCCGACAAAAAGACTCAGTGATATCATATATACAACATATATTGGGTGCAGTACTTATATATCGATATATACACACTATATAGCCCCAAGTATTGGTCGGCCGGCCTTTCCACACACATGACCTTTAATGGCCCCCCAGTCTTAGTCCGTAGGGTTCAATATTGAGTTGGCCCCGCCCTTTCCACGCACATGACCTTTAATGGCCCCCAGTCTTAGTCCGTAGGGTTCAATATTGAGTTGGCCCCGCCCTTTCCACGCACATGACCTTTAATGGCCCCCCAGTCTTAGTCCGTAGGGTTCAATATTGAGTTGGCCCCGCCCTTTCCGCACACATGACCTTTAATGGCCCCCCAGTCTTAGTCTGTAGGGTTCAATATTGAGTTGGCCCCGCCCTTTGCACCTATAACAGCTTCAACTCTTCTGGGAAGGCCGTCCACAAGGTTTAGGAGGGTGTCTATGGGAAGGTTGGACCATTCTTCCAGAAGCACATTTGTCAGGTCAGGCACTGATGTCGGGGGAGGAGGCCTGGCTCACAGTCTCCGCTCTAATTCATCCCAAAGGTGTTCTATGGGGTTGAGGTCAGGACTCTGTGCAGGCCAGTCAAGTTCCTCCACCCCAAACTGGCTCCTCCATGTCTTTATGGACCTTGCTTTGTGCACTGGTGGGCAGTCATGTGGGAACAGGAGGGGGCCATCCCCAAACTCCTCCCACAAAGTTGGGAGCATGAAATTGTCCAAAATGTCGCCTTAAGAGTTCCTTTCACTGGAACTAGGGGGCCAAGCCCAACCCCTGAAAAACATCCCCACACCATAATCCCCCCTCCACCAAACTTTACACTGGGCACAATGCAGTCAGGCAAGTACCGTTCTCCTGGGCACCGCCAAACCCAGACACGTCCATCGGATTACCAGACAGAGAAGCGTGATTGGTCACTCCAGAGAACACGTCTCCACTGCTCTAGAGTCCAGTGGCGGCGTGCTTTACACCACGGCATCCGACGCTTTGCATTGCACTTGGTGATGTAAGGCTTGGATGCAGCTGCTCGGCCATGGGAACCCATTCCATGAAGCTCTCTATGCACTGTTGTTGGGCTCATCTGAAGGTCTTTAGGTATTGACTCTGCAGACAGTTGGTGACTTCTGCGCACTGTGCGCTTCAGCATGCGCTGACCCCGCCCTGTCATGTGACGTGGCCTACCACTTGGTGGCTGAGTTGTTGTTGTTCCCAGTTGCTTCCACTTTGTTATAATCCCACTAACAGTTGGTGGAATATTTAGTAGCCAGGAAATGTCACGGATGGACTTATTGCCCAGGTGGCCACCTATCACGGGACCACGCTTGGAGTCACTGAGCTCCTGAGAGCGACCCACTCTTTCACCAATGTTTGTAGAAGCCGTCTGCATGCCTAGGGGATGATTGTATACACCTGTGTCCATGGAGGGGATTGGAACTCCTGAATCACATGATTGGGAGGGCGGGGCCAATACTTTTGGAAATATAGTGTGTATATATATATATATAGGGTACAGTATACACAGTATATACATTGTATCTCCCCGGGTATATATATATATGAGGGTACAGTATATACATTGTATCTCCTCGGGTATATATATATGGGGGGGTAATAGTACACAGTATATACATTGTATCTCCCGGGTATATATATATATATAGGGGGTACACACAGTATATACATTGTATCTCCCTGGGTATATATATATGGGGGGGTAATAGTACACAGTATATACATTGTATCTCCCCGGGTATATATATATGGGGGGTAATAGTACACAGTATATACATTGTATCTCCTGGGTATATATATATGGGGGGCAGGGGCGGACTGACCATTCGAGCACTCGGGCACTGCCTGAGGGCCTGGGGTCAGTAGGGGGCCCCATGAGATGCCCCTGGTACCTTTTTCATAGGCTTTTTTGAGTTTGGGCAAGGACACAGGGGCCCCATGAGTTGTCAGTCCGCCCCTGATGGGGGGTAATAGTACACAGTATATACATTGTATCTCCCTGGGTATATATATATGGGGGGGTAATAGTACACAGTATATACATTGTATCTCCCGGGTATATATATGGGGGGGTAATAGTACACAGTATATACATTGTATGTCCCCGGGTATATATATGGGGGGGGGGTAATAGTACACAGTATATACATTGTATCTCCCGGGTATATATATGGGGGGGTAATAGTACACAGTATATACATTGTATCTCCCCGGGTATATATATGGGGGGGTAATAGTACACAGTATATACATTGTATCTCCCCGGGTATATATATAGGGGGGGGTAATAGTACACAGTATATACATTGTATCTCCCCGGGTATATATATAGTGGGGGGTAATAGTACACAGTATATACATTGTATCTCCCCGGGTATATATATGGGGGGGGTAATAGTACACAGTATATACATTGTATCTCCCCGGGTATATATATAGTGGGGGGTAATAGTACACAGTATATACATTGTATCTCCCCGGGTATATATATAGGGGGGGGGTAATAGTACACAGTATATACATTGTATCTCCCCGGGTATATATATAGTGGGGGGTAATAGTACACAGTATATACATTGTATCTCCCCGGGTATATATATGGGGGGGGGGTAATAGTACACAGTATATACATTGTATCTCCCCGGGTATATATATAGTGGGGGGTAATAGTACACAGTATATACATTGTATCTCCCCGGGTATATATATGGGGGGGTAATAGTACACAGTATATACATTGTATCTCCCCGGGTATATATATGGGGGGGGGGGGTAATAGTACACAGTATATACATTGTATCTCCCCGGGTATATATATGGGGGGGGGGTAATAGTACACAGTATATACATTGTATCTCCCCGGGTATATATATGGGGGGGGGGGTAATAGTACACAGTATATACATTGTATCTCCTTCTCGTCTCCGCGCTGTGGAATGTAAGGGGAGAAGAGCAGGTTGGTCGGCCCCGCCCCCCTGGCGCTGTGTGATTGGCCGGCGGTGAGAGGGCTCGCCCTGGGATTGGCTGGCCCCGTCGGTGGGCTCGGCGCGGCGCGCTGTCTGTCCGCTCAGTGCGATGAGAAGCAGCGGAGTGAGCGGAGGGGGAGGTGGCGGTGCCGGGCTCTATGGAGGCAGCTGAGGATGGTGTGCTCCAGGAAAACCAAACCGCTGGTGTCCACCTGTGTGATCCTGAGCGGGATGAGTAACCTGCTGTGCCTGCTGTATGTGGGCTGGGTGACCAACTACATGGCCGGCCTGTACGTGCCCCCCGACAGCACCAAACTGGAGCCCGAGGACAAGGGGGACACCCTCCGCATCATCGAGAGGCTGGAGCGCCTGGAGAGCGTCATCAACCAGCATATACAAGGTACCTGTCTATACCACTGCCTACCAGGCATACCTGTCTATAAGTCTGCCTACCAGGCATACCTGTCTATAAGTCTGCCTACCAGGCATACCTGTCTATAAGTCTGCCTACCGAGTGTACCTGTCTATACCACTGCATACCGGGCGTACCTGTCTATACCACTGCATACCAGGCATACCTGTCTATACCACTGCATACAGAGTGTACCTGTCTATATCACTGCCTACCGAGCGTACCTGTCTATACCACTGCCTACCGAGCGTACCTGTCTATACCACTGCCTACCAGGCGTACCTGTCTATACCACTGCCTACCAGGCGTACCTGTCTATACCACTGCCTACCAGGCGTACCTGTCTATACCACTGCCTACCAGGCGTACCTGTCTATACCACTGCCTACCAGGCGTACCTGTCTATACCACTGCCTACCGAGCGTACCTGTCTATACCACTGCCTACCGAGCGTACCTGTCTATAAGTCTGCCTACCGGGCGTACCTGTCTATACCACTGCCTACCGGGCGTACCTGTCTATACCACTGCCTACCGGGCGTACCTGTCTATACCACTGCCTACCGGGCGTACCTGTCTATACCACTGCCTACCGGGCGTACCTGTCTATACCACTGCCTACCGGGCGTACCTGTCTATACCACTGCCTACCGGGCGTACCTGTCTATACCACTGCCTACCGAGCGTACCTGTCTATAAGACTGCCTACCGAGCGTACCTGTTTATAACACTGCATACCTCCCTATAACACCATCTGTCATCAAAGAGCATATACAAGGTACCTGACCCTGACTCAGCGTACCTGTCTATAGCACTTCACACCCAGCGTACCTGTGTGTAACACTGCATACCTCTCTACACCATCTGTCAACCAGCATATACAAGATACCTGTCTATAACACTACCTACTGAACGTACCTGTCTATAAGATCGAGCGTACCTCCCTATAACAGTACATACCTCTGTACTACAACATCTGCCATCAACCAACATATATAACGTACCTGTCTATAACACTTCACACCCAGCGTACCTCTTTATAACACTGCATACCTCTCTACTACGCCATCTGTCATCAACCAGAATATACAATGTACTTGTCTAGAGTACCCAGCGTACATGTCCATAGAACCGAGCTTACCTGTCTATACCACTGCATACCTCCCTATAACACCATCTGTCATCAACCAGCATATACAAGGTACCTGACCCTGACTGAGCGTACCTGTGTATAACACTTCACACCTCTCCACTATACCATGCTTCACATACAAGGTACGACACTGAGCTGTGTACCTGTCTATAACACGTCATACCTCTCTACTACACCCTGTGTACCTGTCTATAACACGTCATACCTCTCTACTACACCCTGTGTACCTGTCTATAACACTACTAATACAGCCAGCTCATACAAGGTACCTGGCCCTGCACTCCACACCAATCTGAGAGTACCTGTCTATAACAACACAGCTCTCTATTATTCCGTGTACCTGTCTATAACAACACACCCCTCTACTACACCCTGTGTACCTGTCTATAACACTTCATAGCTCCCCTATTACACTATGTACTTCCCTGTACACCTGTATATTACACCATGAGGGTCAGAGAGGTGCTGAGGAATGTCATCTCTTAGCACATACCTGGCTGGCAGCCTCTGTATAACACACCTGTATTTTGTATTACATACCTGTATATTACACCATGGGGGGGGGGGGCAGGTGGTGTGATCAATAAACATATACAAGCTACAGTGTCTATTCCATATATAATACTGATTACCTGTGTATAGCACCGAGCTGTAGATTCCATATATAATGCTGATTACCTGTGTATAGCACTGAGCTGTATAATCACATTACATCTGTATTCCTGGATATTGCTGTGTGAGGATCAGGGGACATGCAGGGTTAGTTACCTCCATATTACACTCTGTGTTTGTAGTACACCTATGACCTGGGCATGCTGGCTGAAGAGCCAACTATATACCCTACCTCTGTATTACACTGATCTAAGTAATACACTGTATACCTCTGTATTATGCTGGCAGAATCCTGGAGAGCCCTCTACCTCTGTATTACATAACTGGATCTTAAAATGTTTCTACCTGTATATAACAGTGCTGTGTGTGTGTATAGATGGAGAGCTGTGTATTACACCTCCCTGTATATAACAGTGCATTGTGTGTGTATATATGGAAGGTGAGCTGTGTACCTGTGTATTACACCTCCCTGTATATATATAGAAGGTGAGCTGGGTACCTGTGTATTACACCTCCCTGTATATATAGAAGGTGAGCTGTGTACCTGTGTATTACACCTCCCTGTATATATAGAAGGTGAGCTGTGTACCTGTGTATTACACCTCCCTGTATATAACAGTGCATTGTGTGTGTATATATAGAAGGTGAGCTGTGTACCTGTGTATTACACCTCCCTGTATATAACAGTGCATTGTGTGTATATAGAAGGTGAGCTGGGTACCTGTGTATTACACCTCCCTGTATATAGAAGGTGAGCTGGGTACCTGTGTATTACACCTCCCTGTATATAACTGCCATGTGTGTATATAGACGGTGAAATGTATAGCTGTGAACAGGGGCGGACTGACAACTCGTGGGGCCCCGGGCAATAGGGGATCATGGGGCCCCTGTGTCCTTGCCCACACTCAAAAAAGCCTATGAAAAAGGTACCAGGGGCATCTCATGGGGCCCCCTACTGACCCCGGGCCCTCGGGCAGTGCCCGAGTTTCCTAATGGTCAGTCTGCCCCTGGCTGTGTATTACACCTCCCTCTATATAACAGTGCTGTGTGTGTATATAGAGGGTGAGCTGTGTACCTGTGTATTGCACCTCCCTACACCATACAGTCACTGTACCGTGTGGCCCTTTGTAGACATTTGCTAAACCTTGCTATAAAAAAAAAACCAAACAAATAAAACCCATAAAGTGTCAATGATACATAGTAACAATATATAATAATTATATATAAATAACAATT